>NC_037668.1:180401563-180427248 GCF_003255815.1 Theropithecus gelada
AAAAAAAAAAAAAAAAAAAAAAAAAAAAAAAAAAAAGAGCTGTAACACTCACCATGAAGGTCTGCAGCTTCACTCCTATCAGCGAGACCCCGAACCCACCAGAAGGAAGAAGCTCCAAACACACCTGAACACCTGAAGGAAAAAACTCCGGACACACCATCTTTAAGAGCTGTAACATTCACGGCGAGGGTCTGCGGCTTCATTCTTGAAGTCAGCAAGACCAAGAACCCACCAATTCCGGACATACTCAGACATCCATCCTCTCTAAGTCTCACATTTAGCAATCTCCATTTCAAGATGAATTGCTTTCTCATCCAGGCTCCCATGGCAGCTAAAGGAAATAAAAATATTTCAGCCCCAAATATATTTCTTTGACATATTTTGTGATAGCTGTCAGATGGTCAGTAAATAGAAATGGCCCTGCAAAGCTGTCTTTTGTGGGGGAAATTTGCATCATTAGACAATCTGCATTAACGCAGCCAGGCCTTCCCTAGTCCAGATCTAGGAAAGATTAACCGAGAGTGTGACATCTCTTAAAGATCCAAAAGAGGCCGGGCGCGGTGGCTCAAGCCTGTAATCCCAGCACTTTGGGAGGCCGAGACGGGCGGATCACGAGGTCACAAGATCAAGACCATCCTGGCTAACACGGTGAAACCCCGTCTCTACTAAAAAATACAAAAAACTAGCCGGGCGAGGTGCGGGCGCCTGTAGTCCCAGCTACTCGGGAGGCTGAGGCAGGAGAATGGCGTGAACCCGGGAGGCGGAGCTTGCAGTGAGCTGAGATCCGGCCACTGCACTCCAGCCTGGGCGACAGAGCGAGACTCCGTCTCAAAAAAAAAAAAAAAAAAAAAAAGATCCAAAAGAAATATTGTTTGACCATAGTTTCTTTTAGTATCCTTTTTCTCCTATTAATCTGCCTTTTGTGAACTGAATTTTTCAGGGAACCTTCTGAGAGTGAAGGGGAAGCTTTCCCTTCACCCCTACACAATTTGCCACATTCCTCTTTCCTACACTTATATTTCATCACCAATGTTTGTGCATCTGGATTATCCACTGGACTGAAGACTCCTTGAGAGCAAAAATCCCAACCATTTAACTTTAGCGCTCCAGCAGCTGGAATGCAAGCGTTTGATCTGTGAACTATACTGGGTTTACCAGCCGCAGGTGGCATGCTAAAATTAATGAATATACCTCCTCGGATATCTAAGGAAAACAGATCTTTGCAAATCTCCGTGTATCTGCTCAGAGAGTTCCACAAAACTGCCAAACGCCAAGCCAAAGGTAGAAGCATGATCAAGAAAGAGAGATGATGCCACACAAGGATGGGGAACTGAAGTATGAAAGAATTGATTCGCTTATAAATTACATAAACCAAAAATAAAATTCTAAGGTCCCTCAACCATTTGGGTGAACTTCCTCCTCAGTTAGGTCTTTTAAAACTTAACCTGAGAGACTGTTTCAGGCCATGACAGGAAGTGGGGGGTTAAACATGCTTCATTATACCTCTCCGGCATTAACATCAACACAGATTTTAAGTCTGATAAGAAACATTTTACAATCTATTTTCTCTGATGCTTGCTAGCTAAAACCTTCATCTGCATAGTAAAACTTTGGTCTCTACAGCCTCTTATCGCAACCCAGACATTCTTTTCTATTGATCCCAGGTCTTTAGACAAACTCAACCAATTGTCAACCAGAAAACATTTAAATTTACCTATAGCCTGGAAGCCCGACTTTAAATGGTCCAGCCTTTGTTTACAAAACTAATGTACTTCTTACATGTATTTGATTGATGTCTCATGCCTCCCTAAAATGTATAAAACCAAGCTGCACCCCAGCCACATTGCACACATGTTCTCAGGACCTCCTGGGTCATGGTCACTCACATTTGGCTCAGAATAAATCTCTTCAAATATTTCACAGAGTTTAACTCTTTTAATTGACAATTACATTACAAAAAACCAAAATCTTTCCATTCAAGTTTTCAGCAAGTAATCATAAAAATTTAAACAAATCAGGGTGTATAGTATATTTAATATTTTGTCTTTTGATCACTGTACAGCTTTGAGTGAACTAAAGGAATTAAAAAATTTATCTTGTTTGTAAGTCTCAAAACAATTGTTGGTATCTCTGTTAAATAAATTTTTGGACAATAATTTTAAATATTACAGTCTTCTGGGTAGTGTAGTTCACAGAATAATTTAGAAAACACATTATCTAGATTTACAGTATGGACCTCTCAGGTAAGACAATAAAGGAGGAAAATCTTTTTAGGTGCCCCTATTTTTGGGAGCTTAGAATTCTCACTTATACTTTCTTCCAACCATGATGAATGGGTAACTCTTTTGCTTTCTTTGATTTTTGTTTAAACCTCTTAATTTTTTGTAAACTTTAAATCTATTATTCACCATCTCAAAATTTAAAGTATATATGCTCCTATCTTTAAAACTGCAAGTCTTTTTCTCCATTATTATTATTATTATTATTTGAATTACTGTTAACCTAGGCTCTCACCAATCCATTTGGCATTTACCCACACATTTTCCTGAAGATTTAATTTTAAAAGTTCTGTAAAATTACTGCATCTCCAAAATAACAGCACATCCATAGCTGTCTATTGAGTCAGTTGTATTTCTAAAAGAAATATGTTATTTCATGGCAGCTTCCTTGGTAAATTTCTGGTAGTCACTAGAAAATGAAAGGAAGTGGAAAAGGTCGGGGAGGGTAGAAAATAGTTGCGGAGAAGAATCACGGGTTATCACATACTTGAAAGGAATAATCCTGACAATTCAAAACTTCACAACTCTTTTTGTCCCTATGCTCCCTAGTGAAAACAGTCTGTGTTAGTCAGAAGCAAACTCACAAAGCTCATGAATAACTTGCATTCTTATGCTGGAGAACAGCCAATTACCCTGGGACCAAATTCCTGTTTACTTTGTAGTGAATGTGGGAGACAAGCTGCCTGCCAGTAGCTGTTAAGGCAGTAAAAACACATCCAGAGGCTATCACAAGGAGGAAATCACAGAGCAAGTTAATTTGTGAACTTCAAGGACAGAGATTAAATATTGTGCAATGAAGCTAATATGGTGGCCTTGTCTGAAAGTAGAAGAATCTGGTCTGAAAAGCACCCTTAAGAGTTAGCACGGTATTTGCATAATGAGTGACACATCGTTGTTTCCAGATTTGCTTTTTTAATGATTGATATCCTTTAAAATTTTCTTCCAAAAAGGTTATTGATTCCCTGCTTGGGAAATGCAAGTTTGTTTTACTCTTGATTCTCTCATTCTGATATATCTGGTACAGAGAGTATTAAAGCCAAAAGGACAGTATTTGGGGTAAAATTTGGAAAATCTCAGACCCAGTTTGGAAACCAGGACAGCTCATTGTACCCTGTTGTTTTATAGAGCTGCCATGTTCAGTGTTTCGGGGACTTGAGGCTGCTCTGAGATCTCTTATTTGCATTCAGAACTTGAGTAGTTTTTGACCAAGGGGAAAAAATGAGAACTGCCAAATCTATTAGCTTGCCCATAACCCCAAATAGTGTACTATAGTGTCATACTCTACAGAGAAAACAGTTTACTCTTTAAATCCTAGGAATTACACACTAACTACTGGGTCACTATAACCTTACTCTGATACCCTTAGGTCACATGTTGTGAATTTTACAGTTGTTTGGACATAGAGTTTATCAAAAATTAAAATAAAATAAACCTTTGGATAGAGTATAACATTGGGGCTCAGAAAGCAATAACCCAAACACTGGCGCTATGACAGGCTAAGAGGCCTTAGACACAGCCCCCAAATCAAGGTCCCTCTATCTTTGCCTTGTCCCACAGCCCTTGCCTCAAGCACAGGGAGGGACTCTCTCTGGAATTTCCTTATCTAACCAAGAAAGCTTCTTTCTAAGAGAAATACAATTGTCTTCCTCCCTTCTCTGAAATCTCATTATCTGTCTCAGAAAAGAAGACTAAGGAATGCAACCACAGGGAGATGGACTTTTTCACAATATAATGCCAGCCTCTAGGGCTCATTCAAATTCCAAAGAGAATCATTTACAAATTCATTGTTCTCCCTAATAATCATTTGTGGTCCCTCAAAGGAATTGCCTACAGTCCCCATCTCTCCTCTCCCCTATGGAAGAGAGTATATAAACTTCTGTACCACATTGGGTTATTAGGCAATCTTTCTCCTTAAGTTCCCCAGTGCTAACCATGTTAAAATAACATGCCTTTTCTCCTACTTATCTGTCTTTTGTCAACTGATTTTTAGTGATCCTTTGGAGGGTGAAGGGGAAGTTTTCCTTTGGTTCCTACAATAAGATGGACCAATATTATACTGATTTTCAATGCCATAGCTAATCATATTATATTGAGGTTTGTAAAACTAATGAAACCTACCAAGATTAGGATTATGGGAGGAGCCTGAATTCTGCTAAAATGTAGGTGCTGTTTCTACAATCCCTTCCTGCTCAGGAGTCATGTGGCCAGAAGTCACAAGATTTGTTGCTTCCCCAGCTGCACCTATAGGTAACATCACTATTGTAGAACCTAAGATTGCTCTTTTGAGATGTTTTTCAGACTTACCTAACCTGCACTAGTCACTCATGACTCATCTGTCCTGTGGGCCCGCACCCACCCCACCACCGCCCATCCAGAGACAGACTCAATGCACACAAACTATTTTCCACACCTCTATAATTGCATCCCCAGCCAATCAGCAGTACCCATTCCCTAGTTCTCTTCCCACCAAACTATGCTTGCAAAACCCTAACCTCTGACCCTTCAGGAAGACTAATTTGAGTGATAACTCCAGTTCTTCTGCATAGCTGGCCTTGTGCTAATAATTAATTCTGTACCACAGTACCATAGTCTGAGTGAACTGGTTTTGTTTGTGCAGTGGGCAAGAAGAACCAGTCAGGCAACTACAGTTGTAATGCCATGGAAAATTGAAATGCATCTTGCACATGTCCCATGTTGGAAGAACTTAGAGGTGTTTTTCAATGTTTATTAGAGAACATGAGAAATAGCCTGCCAGGCCCAGAATCCAGAGCTTTATCCACTAGCACTTTAAATCTAGTCAAATGGAACATACTCACTGGTGCTGAGAGACCTAGGTGCCTAGGGAAAATGAGCACAGCAATATACTAATAGAAGACAAATATTCAATCAACTATAAAGCTTTAGGCTTTAGAAAGACACAATCTTTTTATGGTTCAGTTGTCATCATTTCACATTCAGATTTATCAATTAAAATGTGTCATTTTTATGCTGTAGTTCAAATGTTATTTCCCTTCTTGAAGGACACTAAAGACTCTAATCAAAAGATTATTAAAGTCTATGCATAGTTCAGATAATAAATAAACCACCCACCAATTTTTCTCAAAAGTATTCTTTTTCTTTTTGCATACTTTTCTGCCCTAAAAGAGACATTGTTTTTAAATTTCACCATGTCACAACCAGAAAAAACATCAATTAAGTTTCCTAGTATGGAAGCCCAACCTAATGAAGTGTATTTGTTTATTTATTTATTTCTCCATTTCTTTCTCTTGTTCCTTTTAAAAAATAAAAGCAAAATCCTAAACTGCCCCCTGACACCCAACTGACTAAAACGACCTCCTCTCAACCAAGGGGAAAACAGAGAAACCTTAAACACTGAGTTCCTGACCGTGATGGGATGAGAGGTCAGAGATGCCTTAGCATGCCCCTTCCTTATTGATCTTTAACCAGAATTCTTTCCTAAGGAGTAAGCAGAAACCGGCTCTAGAAAACAAGAAACAGACAACTCATTTCTTTACCATCTTCTGCCAGTTATCTGAGGCTGCTACCAGACTCCACCTACCTCTTTGCAGTTTCAACATGACAATTCACCAGTTTCACAATGCACCTCTTACTAAAAACTGACCACCATGTCTAGTTTTGAGCCACTCACAGAGGATGTGCAGTGTGGGTTTTTGTGTCTTCTGCTTCACCTTTTGACATTAGAGGGCTGAAAACGCCACCCTCAGATCATGCTAACACCACCATTTTTTCAACATGTGACTTATGAAAAGGCATGAAGCTCAATTGCACATTTGCATATTCTCCCTTCATAAATACTCATGACGTCCCTTTAGCTTATTGAATATGTATATTTGGCTACCCTATTCAGTATGAATTCCTGTCTTACATTTTACCTTCTTGAAGTGCCTGTTATCAGTTTCTGTCAGAGACTACACTTCCAAGCCTGTCAAAATGGCTACCTGTAGGCTACAATCCTTTATAAGAAATAAAGTTCGGCTGGGCGCGGTGGCTCAAGCCTGTAATCCCAGCACTTTGGGAGGCCGAGATGGGTGGATCACGAGGTCAGGAGATTGAGACCATCCTGGCTAATACGGTGAAACCCCATCTCTACTGAAAAATACAAAAAACTAGCTGGGCGAGGTGGCGGGCGCCTGTAGTCCCAGCTACTTGGGAGGCTGAGGCAGGAGAATGGCGTGAACCCGGGAGGCGGAGCTTGCAGTGAGCCGAGATCCAGCCACTGCATTCCATCCTGGGCGACAGAGCAAGACTCCGTCTCAAAAATAAATAAATAAATAAATAAAAATAAAGTTCTCCTTTCCTTTTATGAACCTCCTCATTCTTCAATTGACAATCTCAATTTTCCTGGTGACAGTGATTCCAAAGTATCATAGAAAGGCTTGGTTGTTCTTGCCATAACTTTCAGAAGTTAAAGTGTCCTAGTTTTTATTTGGAGCCAACTATGTTTTTTTTTTTTTTTTTTTTTTAGACAGAGTCTCGCTCTGCGGCCCAGGCTGGAGTGCAGTGGCCGGATCTCAGCTCACTGCAAGCTCCGCCTCCTGGGTTTACGCCATTCTCCTGCCTCAGCCTCCTGAGTAGCTGGGACTACAGGTGCCCGCCACCTCGCCCAGCTAGTTTTTTGTATTCTTTTTAGTAGAGACGGGGTTTCACCGTGTTAGCCAGGATGGTCTCTATCTCCTGACCTCGTGATCCGCCCGTCTCGGCCTCCCAAAGTGCTGGGATTACAGGCTTGAGCCACCGCGCCTGGCCTGGAGCCAACTATGAATATCGGACATGAATTTATCTTAACCCTTTTGTTTTTGTTAAGCTGTTTGTTTATATTTTTAGCTTGTGACATGTCTTGAGATAATGAGTTCCATGTCCCATATGAAAGAAAATCATTTATCTCTTACAGATAGAGTAAATAGGCCAGGAAAGGAAAGGTCCAGGACATAGTTTTATGTCTTGGGAATCCAGACCTGGGCCTGGCCTTGAAGCCAAAGGACTCTGGGCAACTGAAGAATATTCTGCAATTTTTGGTTCATTTGCCTTCCCCCTCCAGGGCAGAACCTGTGTCTTGGTACTTTCAGCACAAAACAGTATCTAGCATATACTAGACTTACAATAACTGTGCTGTGAAAAACAATGAATGAATAGATGGATAAATGGAGGGAGGGAGGAAGGGAAGGAGGTCTGTTATGAGGAACTGGAGGAAACATGAATGAGACAATTTTCCCACTTCATAATTTTGGCAATATAATATGTTTCTGTACTAAATTCTCAACTCCTGAATTTCCCACAAAGCTCATAATTTATATATTTTATATGTGTGTGTGTATATATATATATATTTCATTCCAGAAGTCTGCTCTTCATATTTTACCTTTAAAATATGCTTATTGTTTTGTGTATATTCCTTTGCTTTAATAATTAAAGTAGAAATATTGTAGCTGAGAACATAAGAAAATATATGGTTAAAGTGAATTTACAGAAATAACAACTGATTGCAAGAAATATATCATTTTAGCCTGTAATCCCAGCTGTTTGGGAGGCCAAGGTGGAAGGACTACTTGAAGCCAGAAGCTCAAGACCAGCCTGGGCAACCAAGCATTTCTACAAAAAGTTAAAAAATTAGTCAGGCATGGTGGTGTGGACCTGTAGTCCTAGCCACTCATGAGGCTGAAGTGGGAGAATCACTTGAACCTAGAAATTTTAAACTGCAGTGAGCTATGATTATACAACTGCACTCCAGTCTGGGCAATATGAGACCTCATCTTTATTAATAATAATTATGAATAAAATAAATAAAATTTTAAAAAGAAATACATTATTTTAGTTACTGGGCATAGCTATAAACAGGAATAAGCAAGAAAACAACTCAGAAAAAAATAAAAAAAAAATGAGTGGGTTGGAACAGCAACAGGGCAGCACTGACTAGGGAATAATTTCCATCACGAGCTACAATACTGCCTAGTTTGGGAAAATCAGTTAAGTTATGATTTCCAAGTTCCTCATCAACAAAATAATTAAAATAGTATCTATTTTGCAAAACACACAAAATTGGAGTAAGGATCCAAATTAGATGATGTTCAAGAATTAATCTATTATCTTCCCTTTTGCATGTTTCTCAAGAGCAAGAATTCTGTTTCATTTACCTTTGTACCCACAGTTTCTAATACATGCTATATTAGTCTATTCTCATGCTGCCAATAAAGACATACCTGAGACTAGGTAATTTGTAAAGAATAAGAGGTTTAGTGGATTCAAAATTCCGCTTGGCTAGGGAGGCCTCACAATCATGGCAGAAGGCAAAGGAGGAGCAAAGGCACATCTTACATGGCTGCAGGCAAGGGAGTATGTGCACGGGAACCGCCCTTTATAAAACCATCAGATCTCACTATCAGGAGAACAGCACAGGAGAAACCCGCCCCCATGATTCAATTACCTCCCACCAGGTCCCTCCCATGACATGTAGGGATTATGGGAGCTACAATTCAGGATGAGATTTGGGTGAGGACATAACCAAACCATATCACATGTCCAATATGTAAATGCATGAAAGTTTTTTTAGGTGCTTTAATCATTAGGCCATAGATTGTCAAGCTGAGATCAGAGAAGAAATGCCAAAAACAAAAGGCAAATTTTTCAAAGTCAACATTGGTCTCTGTGTGTGTGTGCATGAGTGTCATGAGTATAGTAATAAACAAGAAAGGAAAAGAGAGGAAATTACGGCAGTTTGAGTAGGGTAGTCAAAGCATTATCAAAAAGAGATACAGCTGACCTGAGCAACATGGAAAAACTCAAACTCTACAAAAAATAGATATATTAGTTGGATGTGGTGGAATGCACTTGTACTCCCAGCTACTCAGGAGGCTGAAGTGAAATGATCACCTGAGCCCAGGAGTTAGAGGCTGCAGTGAGCCATGATTGTGCCTCTGCACTCCAGCCTGGGTGACAGAGTGAGACACTGTCTAAAAAAAAATAGAAGACACATAGCTGCCTGATTTATTATGACAGCGGCATTAAAGACATTGTGAGGGGAAGACAGATTCCATTTGTAAAGGAGGGAGATCCAGCTGTCTGAAGGTAGTGAGTTATTTCAATTGATTATTCACAGTGAGTTACAGATCCAACTACCTTGTTCTACTGTTTCCCTGCTTCTCAGTACTGCACTTGACTAATTTTTTAAAAAAGGAAAAGGAGGAAAAACAAAGAAACAAGGGAAAGGCATCCCCTCCCCCACCTCTCACCTTTCTTATCCATTTATCCAATGTATGCTCTTTTGTCCCATCATGTCCCATCTCCTGAGTGATGCTCTTCCCAATGGCTTTATTCCATACTGATTTCTACCTTCTCTCAACTCTAAATATTTTTTTAATGATTTCCACCTCTCTGTGGCATGTACCCCCTGCTGTTTTATCATTGCTTCATCTCTCTGACATTTTGTCAGTCTGCTAATTGTCCATCAAAATCCATTCTTCCCTTCTTTTATGGTTTCTATAACCCCTTGGAGTTAGGCAGCTAAATGATTATGTTCTTTCTAATGGAAAGAAAGTGAAAGTAATGTATGCCACTGCCAGGCTGGGCCCATAAAACCTCCCAGCAGTATCTTTCCATCTTATTCCCCCTTCCTGAAACCTGAATGATGTCAGTGAAGACCAGAGCAACATGTTGAAGATGGTGGCTTTCCAGCAGTTTGGGTTCCTGAATGATTACAGTGAGCGAAGGCTTCCACCACCCCAGAATAATCAATAATAACCTTAACAATTACCCAAGGGAGAAATAAACTTCTACTGTTTTTGAGATATAACACTTTGGTTCTATTTGTTACAGTCTACCCTAACTAATAAAGATAGGTATATCTCTTCTCTCTGTCCTCCAAAAGACCATCAGGGTGGCTAAATAGTAGAAAGGAGAGCGTTATTAACAATGTCAATTTGCAGACCAGGAAGAGACAGTCTCCAGAATGAACCAAAAATGCTGTCTTCGAAACAGGACTAGGTAAGTCGGGTTTTATGCCTCACAGCATCTGTATTACTCGATAGAGTCATACATATTGAGCAGCTTTAGGGAACAAGATAAACGTATTTATTAAGGGAGTCAAGCACATGTGCAATGGGGACACATATATGTAAGATACATCCAATGTTCACTTTGGGGTAGGGTTTTAGGATTAAAATGAGGTGGAATTTGGCTTTTTGCATCAAAAGGTGAACTACAGGACACAAAGACAGTTTGTGCACCGCCATTATAAACGGACTGAAACTGGTTTAAGCTCTGCAGTTGCTTATTAGAAAAGAATGTTTGCAAGGCCAGTCCCCTGTCCAATCAGAGTTGTAGTGGTTTGGGATGTAAGTCAGAGTTAGGAAAGCTCTGACAATTTGGCTGATATTTCCTATTGTTGGATAATTTAGCAAGAGTGTGGTTTGTTTTTGTAGCCATAAGAATTTAGGAAGTTGCCATGCCAGCCAAGCCCTGAACTGCCAACCTGTAGACAACTTTTGTTTCTTTAACCTTAGGCTTCATTTCAGTTGATAAAGGGGTGTCTATTTGGGTCTGTCAGATCATATCTCCAATTAGATAACATTTCTTAATCATACCACCCACTCCAGCACTATGTACATAATAGGTAAATGATAAACACCAAGATTATTGATATTTTAAAAATTAAAAATAAATATTGCCTGTGAACCCAGAAAATCTGAGACAGGTCTCCGTTTATTTAAAAAGTTTATTTTGCCAAGGTTCAGAAAGTGTGCCTGTGACACAGCCTCATCAGGTCCTGATAACATGTGCTCAAGGTGGTCAGAGCACAGTTTGGTTTTATACATTCTAGGGAGACATAAGACATCAATCAACATATGCAACATGAACATTGGTTTGGTCTGGAAAAGTGGGAAGCAAAGGCGGGAAGACTAGAAATGGGGAGGGGGCTTCTAGGTAATAAGTAGATAAGAGACAAATGGTTGCAGTCTTTTGAGTTTCTGATTAGACTCTCCAGGGAGACAATCAGATATACATTTATCTCAGTGAGAAGAGGGATGACTTTGAATAGAATGGGAGGCAGGTTGGCCCTGAGCAGTTCCCAGCTTGACATTTCCCTTTAGCTTAGTGATTTGGAGTCCCCAAGATTTATCTTTCTTTCACATGCCAAATTAAAAATCAGTGAAACAGAGAAAAAATAGTATCACAGCTACACATCTAGGATGGAGAATAGCATTTGTGATGAAGTAGAAAATATGGGAGACCCGCATACTGCTCTGGAAAGATAGAATTTAGGAGATACTAAAAATATTATTGTTACTATCTTTTAAGTAGTATTCCTGTGCTTCCTAGAACTGCTAATAGAGATTCAAAAAAATTCAGGTTTTTGGTAAACCATATGGGTCCTTTAAGAGAAAAATTATACTTCTTCTCTTAAGATATTCGTCATCAGAATCTTTGAAAATGAAATATTAGACATGTCAAAAACCATAAACAGTCATAAATCCTGTGGAAACTACTGAGCTGGAATTTTTTTCAAGTACCATTGCATAGACCAGAGGCCTTTGTGCCTGTTGACTTGTATTATTATCTGGATGATCTTAGTTTGCATTAATGTTTACATCATAATTTAAATAGGGCTTTTACCTGTAAGTGTTATTTAATTAAAAATGCCTCTGGGCACAGTGTTGCACACTTCTAGTTCCAGTTACTTAGGAGGCTGAGGCAGGAGCATCACTGGAGACCAGGAATTTAAGCTGTGGAGAACTAGGATTGTGTCTGTGAATAGCCACTGCACTCCAGTCTGGGCAGCAGAGCAAGACCCCGTATCTTCAAAAATATAAATTATTGAAGATCTATACATTCTCGAATCCTTGGCAGATATGATGAGATTTCTACAGACTAAATTGCCAGCAGTAGCACTATAAAAAGCCACTGAAAAGCAGTTGGTAACAACTCTTCCTAAAGTTGAAACAGATGTAGTATTTACATTGATCTCTAATCTATTTAGTCAAATATCACCCAGCCTAAGAGTTCTATGTTGAGAGGTCTGTAATCTCTCTGAAAACAAGCAAAATTGAGCATCCTGTGCAGGGACTGTAGGGCTCTTGACAATTCATTGGCTCAAACATAGATCCTCAACTTCTCACTGACATGCTGGTAAAACAAGTTGGCTTGAGTGCCAAGAAAGGGAAAACTAAAACAACAACAACAACAGCAACAAGCTGAAGTACAAAGAGGTTTGTCTCCTGTCCTTAGTGGACTCAGAAGGAGGTCCTCTAGGTACAGAGGCAGAAGTGAGATATTAGGGTCTACTGTATTCAGAATATTTCTACTAAGAGATTGGGAATGGGAACAGTGGCATTTGTTAGCCAATTATAGAAGAATCCACTTATCCAAAGCATGTTTAAAAGGCTAGTGTAGTTCTAATACCTAAATCCAGCAAATTTGATTAATTTGTGAGATTTTTGAGGGTTAATTTCTCCAATGTTGTCAACAGCATGGAGAAAATATTGTTTGTATTGCAAAATTACCTTCCTCATCCCAGCAATCTAATGTTGGAGATTTCTCTGATGATGCATTTCCACCCACTACAGTTGATACTTTTGTATCCTCAGGTTCCCCATCCACATGAATTCAACCAACCATGGATCCAAAATATTGTTTAAAAACTAAAACAATAAAAAGTAAGAACACATCAGTTAAAAATGACACAAATAGGCTGGTCTGAATGCAGTGGTGTTTACAACTAACTGATCACAACCAATACAGAGTTCTTTTTCTCCACTCCCACTGCTTCACTTGACTAGCCTTAAAAAAGTAAAATAAAGTAAAAATAATACAGTACAACATAACAGCTATTTATATAGCATTTACACCGCATTAGGTATTATAAGTAATCAAGAGGTGATTTAAAGTACACAGGAAGATGTGGTTAGGTTACATGCAAATATAGCCAAGTCCTGCATGACAACATTTGGGTCAAGGACAGACCGCATATCGTATGGTGGTCCCATAAGATTATAGCACCATATTTTTACTGTACCTTTTCTATGTTTAGATATGCTTAAGTAGATAAATACTACCTACATTTGTGTAAGTGTACTCTATGATGCTCATGCACACAACAACAAAATTGCCTAAGGACACATGTCTCAGAACAAATTCCCATAGTTCAGCGACAGATGACTGTACTATGCCATTTTATGTAAGGGATTTGAGCATCCTTGGATTGTGGTGCCTTCACAGGTCCTAGGACTAATACACTGTGGATACCAGGGGATGACTCTATATGGAATTTATATTGGAGCCCTTGTACTTCTCAACTAAATCAAATTTATTATTTTAGTAGCTCAATAAAATATCCTTACAACTGAGACTATAACACATCATGGCACAAAACTTAAATTGTTTTCACTATAAATAGTGGGCAAAGTACACATAGAAAATTTGTGTTGGTAGACACTAAAGAGCATATCCTTTCAATGTTCTGTCCTGCTAGTTTTTTTTTTATTCCAGAAAGTTATTTGATAACCACATAACATCTCAAGAACTATTTGGGTTTGAATTTCAGCTCTAACTTATATAAACTCTGGGCTCTTAGGCAATTTATTCAACCTTTCCTTACCTCAGTTTCCCATTTATAAGATGATTAATAGATATGCAGTACTGGTTTACATATAGTAATAGCTCAGTGAACCACAGAGATGACCCCCCAAATAGAAATTCTATTCCATACTTCTGTCCTGTTGAGTCAATTGCTCTAGCACAACCATAGCAACATTTAAATATTTTGTGGGAATCTTAAACACAACATGCCCCAAATCACACTCATCATATTCTGACTGAAAACTGGTTCTTCCATTGTCTCCATTTTGTTTTCTGAATTTGCTATAATTCTCCAATTTAAGCTAATTGGAAGCTCAAGTTGCATCCCCCATTTTGGTATAGTTACCACATAGTTTTCTTACTCCATTTTAAGTGTAAAAGGATTTCAAATCTGAAATCTGGCACAGAATTCTGTCTGCAGAGAAAACTGCACAGAAAATTTGTAATGGGATATTTGAAGGAAAAAATGGCTTATCCTGAACAGCACCAGAAGTTTCATTTTTCTCTATACTGTTGTAACTCAGCAGATAATGTTTACATTTGTATATATGTCTTTCAACACAAATAAGTATGGTTGCTAAATAATATTATGCCACTAAACTTCTTGTTTAATGCTTCTTCCTTATGATTCATTATAATTGTTTAATGCTTCTTCATTATGATGTGTTAGAAGTTTTTCAAAAGTTTATACTTTGTCTCTTAGATGCAATTAAAAAAGAAATAAACACGAACTCCCCAAATGAGCCACAAAAATAAATCAGCATGTCTAAATTTCAGAATGAGAAACAAAGATGCAATTCTCTCCTCAGACCAAACACAGCAGAGATTTTCAAACTGCAGAGGTGCCACAGAAAAGTCTGAATTCTCAAGCATAGTGAGCTTAGACTTTATAGCTGAAATAGAAGGTCAGAGCATTAACAAAACATTAGAACCTCACATTTAAAGACTAGTATGAGAAGTTTTTGTTATTGTGCTAAGACCCTGATACACATGATTTCTTCTAGCCAATACAGGCACAGATTCAACAAAGATGGTGCCTTTTGTGAAAGGTATATATATTGTGAAAACAGAACATTCACCTTGTCTTCTGACATTGTAAAGACCACCCACATTTGCACAGATGCTGCTGCTGTAGTACTTTCAGGCAAGGCCAAGTCTTCTTGAAAAGCTGGTCATGGCCCAGTGATCAATGAAGAACTCAGGGACATCCCAAAACTCGAGACTATAAGGTAGGAGAAAGACATTAACCCCTGGCCTGAGAATGAGATTAGAACCTTAACATGCCTCCCGTTAGACTTAATTCAGAGCAAGACTGAACCCCAGTGAACCAGTCACTGAATGGAAATCACCATACTTTCCCTTCCCCACTGACCTTTACCACTCCCTGCCAGATATTCAAATGAATTCAATCGTAAAGAGATTCTCCCCTTTAACTCTTTTTCTTTTTGTGCTAATTAACATTTAGATTTTTTTTTTTTCTCATAATACATAAATTTACTTGTTTCTTGAGGCCTATCTAGAAAAATCAAAATTCAGCCAAGGCATCAACATATCATAGGAACTGTTTCCCAATTTCCATAGCAGAGGATAGCACATGGAAAATTCTTAGGAGCTGTAAGCAATTCAGATAAAAGTCTAAAAAGAGGGAGGCTGGATTCATATATTCCTCTTTGAACCTCAAAGGCACACAGTTGAGTTAATCCTACTTCCTTGTCATCACATGCTATCTCCACAGGCTAACAGAAGCTCTCATCCTTGTTTAATGTATTTTTTCTCTTCACTCCCATCCCCATTCCCATTTTCCTTCCTCCTGTAGAGGCACTCATTCCATTTTGTTTAATGTATATCAGGTATATATGTATCTCCAAAAAATTGGAATATTTGCTTGCATTTTTATACATTTTAATCCAGGTAAATGATACTACGCCATTGCTCAAATTCCATTTCTTATTTTTTTCACTCAGCACTGAATTTCTAGATGTATCCATGTTGCTGCATGTATATTTAAGTCATTACTTCTGACTGCAGTGGAATATTCTAATGCATTCTTCCAGTGTGTCCTTTATCCATTTTCTAGTAATAAACACTTAGTTGCCGGCTACCACAAAGATGGATTGAGTATTCTAATATATATGATGGGTTTCTCTGGAGTAAATAAACAGGAGTACACATTTTGGCTCAAAGAGTATATACAGATCAAATTTCCCTCTATGCTGCCAGATTGCTTTTCCAAATAGCTGTGCCAGTCTGGACTCGCTTGGGAAGTGTTAAGTGTATTCCTTTTGTTGTTTACTTTTGCTTTTGTTTTTGAGACAAGGTCATACTGTCATTCAGGCTGGAGTACAGTGGTGCAGATGTAGTTCACCCAGCCTTACCATCCCAGACTCCAGCGATCCCCCACCTCAGCCTCCTGCCTCAGTCTCCCTAGTAGCTGGGACCACAGGCATGCACCACCACACCTGGCTAATTTTTTTTATGTTTTGTAGAGACAGAGTCTTGTTGTGTTGCCCAGCCTGGTCTTTAACTCCTGGGCTAAGCAATCCTCCTGCCTTGGTCTCCCAAAGTGCTGGGATTACAGGCATGAGCCACTCTGCCCAGACAAGAGTGTACTCTTAACCAGCATTTGTATCATCCAACATTCTACTTATTGTCAATCTGATCTGTGTAAATTAGGAACTTTAAAATTATCATTTATCTAATTGTAACCATAATAGGTTCATTTGCCTGATATGCAGTGAGTCAATAAACTGAGACACTTGGGATACAACAGTGAAAGAGTTTAATAATTGTAGGGCAGCTGAATGAGGAGACAAGAGGAAACTTCAACTATGTCTCCCCAAGAGTTTTGGGGTTGTTTTGTTTTGTTTTTGTTTTTGTTTTTGTTTTTGTTTTTTGAGACGGAGTCTTGCTCTGTCGCCCAGGCTGGAGTGCAGTGGCCAGATCTCAGCTCACTGCAAGCTCTGCCTCCCGGGTTCACGCCATTCTCCTGCCTCAGCATCCCAAGTAGCTGGGACTACCGGCGCCCGCCACCTCGCCCGGCTAGTTTTTTGTACTTTTTAGTAGAGATGGGGTTTCACCGTATTAACCAGGATGGTCTTGATCTCCTGACCTCGTGATCCGCCTGTCTCGGCCTCCCAAAGTGCTGGGATTACAGGCTTGAGCCACCGCGCCCAGCCGGGGTTGTTTTTAAGAGGTATTAACGGGGGTTGAAGTGTGGGAATCACTGATTAGACGAGAAGCTCAGAGTGATACCTTGGGACAGGGAGATGAAGAAACCACATTTTTGGTTCTGAGTCTGTTTCTGGGTGGATGGGCGGTCTTTACACTGGTTGACCTCAGACCTGCTGGAATTTGAAAATGCCATAAGCTCTTGAGCAAGAAGCTGCTATCATTCTAGCATCAGAAATTCTGTCTATAGGCACAATGTGGGAGCAGGTACCAGGTGGCCAGCATCCTAAATGACTCTCAGCAGCTGCAGAGAAGTGAGTCAAAGTGCACCAGTGCACTCTGAATAATGCCTAACTATAATTCTGCCTAAAGCCTGGCTTGTAATTCTTGTTAACCCAGTGAGAGTGGTTCCATAACTACTATTGAACTTGACATCCATCTATCTATCTATCTATCTATCTATCTATCTATCTATCTATCTATCTATCTATCTATCTATCTATCTATCTATCTATATTTTGGAGACAGGGTCTCACTCTGTCACCCAGGCTGGAGTGCAGTGGTACAATCTTGGCTAACTGTAATCTCCATCTCCTGGGCTCAAGTGATCCTCCCACCTCAGCCTCCAGAGTAGCTGAGAACACAGGTGTGCGCCACCATGCCCATCTAATATTTTGTTTTTTGTAGAGATGAGATTTCACCATGTTGCACAGGCTGATCTTAAACTCCTGGGCTCAAGTGACCTGCCCTTTTGGCCTAATAAAATGCTGGTATTTCAAGTGTGAGGCACTGTGGCAGGCCCTCATCTCTTTTTACACATGCTAACAATTTGGGTTTCCTCTTTCATGACTTACCAATTCATATATTTCCCCCATTTTTCTTTTTTTTTTTTTTTGAGACAGAGTATTGCTCTGTCACCCAGGCTGGAGTGCAGTGGCGTAATCTTGGCCCGCTGCAAGCTCTGCCTCCCAGGTTCACACCATTCTCCTGCCTCAACCTCCCAAGCAGCTGGGACTACAGTCACCCGCCACCACACCCGGTTAATTTTTTGTATTTTTAGTAGAGATGGGGTTTCACCGTGTTAGCCAGGATGGTCTCCATCTCCTGACCTCGTGATCCGCCCGCCTCGGCCTCCCAAAGTACTGGGATTACAAGCGTGAGCCACCGTGCCCAGCCTTTTCCCCCATTTTTCTACTTGTTTTCCATCTTGTTCTCATTGATTTACAGGTATTGCTCATGAAATCTAGATCAGGTTGTCCAATCTTTTGGCTTCCCTGGGCCACACTGGAAGAAGAATTGTTTTGGCCTACACATAAAATACACTAACACCAACAATCGCTGATGAGCTGGAAAAAAAAAAAAATCACAAAACATCTCATGTTTTAGGAAAGTTTATGAATTTGTGTTGGCCTGAATTCAAAGCTGTCCTGGGCCACATGCAGCTCATGGACCACAGGTTGGACAAGCTTGCTCTACATAGTAATCCCTTGACATTCTTAGACCTATTTGCTGGAGTACAGAAAACGATTCTGTAAAACATGGTACTTGGGCATGCTGAGTGCTTTTGAAAATTGAAAGGCCTCAGAATCAAATAAGCCTCAGAATCAAATAAGCCTCAGAATCAATTTTAACTTGTCTTGGGTTCCCTGCCCCCAGCACAGGGAAAGACTCTCTGGAATTTCCTTATCCGACCAAGAGGGCTTCTTAACAACAACAACAAAAGCAAAACAGGAAATCTCTGTCTGTCTCTCTCTCTCTCTCTCTCACACACACACACACAAACACACACACACACACACACACACACAAATTGCCTTCTCTCCCCCACCCTCCACACCGCCCTTACCTCCTTACCTATTGTGGAAAAGACAGAAGAATGCAACCACACCTGGATGGACTTTTCCACAAGATAATGCCCGTTTCTCAGACTCATTCAAATTCCAAAGGGAATTATTTACAAGTTAATTTCTACCTTGGGTCCATTCATTCTCCCTAATAATTATTTACTGCCCCTCAGAAGAATTGTCTATATTTCCCCATCTCCCCGCTTCCCCTATGAAAAAGGATATAGGAGCATCTGTACTCCATGGCATGGTGGATAATTACTCTGTGATTCCCTCCCCCACCCTCCGTGCACATTAATACATTTGGATGCCTTTTCTCCTATTAATCTGGGACTTTTGTCAGTTGATTTTCAGGGAACCTTCAGAGAGCAAAGGGAAGGTTTGCCGTGGCCCCTAAAAGTTGCAACTGTCCACAGTCTGTCATCTACTTTTTAATTTTACGGTGTCCTCTGTTGAACAGAAATCTAATTGTGCTACAGTCAAAGCTATGTTTTTCTGCTTTTTTAGTGCATTTTGACCCTGTTGAAATAAGGTATTCCAATCCTAACTCACAAACATATCTTGCCATATTTTCTTTATAAGATTTTAGCTTCACCTCTCACTTTTAGGTCTTCAGTTCACTTAAACTTTGTTTTCATATATGGTATGAGCTAGGAATTCAAATTTATTTTTCTCCACCTAGTGATTCTGTTTTCCTCAGTACCATCTGCTAATAATCTATTCTTTCCTCATGATGAGATACCACCTCTATCATTCGCTGACTTCACATTAATATGTGAGGTATTCTGAGTTCCTTTTCTCTTTCATTGGCAGTTTCTATTTCTACGACAAACTTCACTTTTTAGTTTTGATTGCTCATATTTTCTAAAGTATCCCTCTTTCTCTTCTTTTGCAAATTTGTCTTTTCATGTACCTTTATTTTTCTATATAATTTTAGAATCAACTTGTCAAAAGCTCCAAAATAATTTTATCAGAAAATTTATTAAAAAGACTTTGAGTGCATTCCTTAATTTGAAAGGAGCTATCATCTTTAAAATTTTATAGCTCCCCATAAATGAGCATGATATATGGTACTATTGATACAGGAGCTAAAAGAAATTATTTAGGCAGATAGTGAATGTAAGAGAGTCCTTGGCAGAGCTTCCCTTTTAACAAAAAGCAGCCCCCCAAATCATTTTTTTCTAACAAAGAGCAGCCTGAAAAATCAAGCTGCAGACATAGATAAGGAAGGTGGAAGCTTGCACAGGTGAATGTCAGCAGCTGCGCCAATAGAGAAGGGCTACCTGAGGGCCAGGTATGTTCAACATGGAGGCTCCATTTTCCCTTTTCTTTGTCACCATGTGTACAGTAAAGGAAGAGGCAACATGGCACCAGCCAGTTAGAGAACCCATCTGCATAATAAAAGATTAGTGTGGGGTGGCCAGATTTTCACATGCTTTGTAAATGGCACACCTAGTCTGAACCAGTTCTCCAAATGTATTTGATACAGAATCAAATTTTAAATTAAAATGTTTATCTACAATAAAAGAAATGGACTGGTTAGCCAGTTTTTAACACTTTATGCTAATGGCACACTTGGTCTGACCAATCTTTCGTGCTCTATGTAAACCAGACACTCCTTCTCAAGCTCATCTATAAAACCCCTTGCATTTTGCTGCAGACCAGAAAACCTGCTTGGGACCCCTCTCTGCAGGAGAGAGCTTTTTTCTTTCTTTTGCCTATTGAACCTCCGCTCTTAACCTCACTCCCCTTGTGTGTCCACATCCTTGATTTCCTTGGCATGAGACAATGAACCTTGGGTATTACCCCAGACAAATGCTGTCACTTCACTATCTTATAATATCTTCTTTTGTATCTTTCAATAAATTTCTCCTAAAATATTCTCCATAAAAGTCTTGTGCATTCTTTATCCTATTAACTCCTAGATCTTTTATCCTTTTTTTGCTAATATGAATGTGATCTTATTTGCTATTATCTAGTCAATTTTATTGTAGATAAACCTTTTAATTTAAAATTTGATTCTGTATCAAATACATTTGAAGAACTTTATTAATTTAAATAGTTTATCTATGGATTATGTCAGGTTTTTTTCTATCAATGAGTATGTCATCTATAATCAATGGTTTTTGTTTTGTTTTGTTTTTGAGACAGAGTCTCACTCTGTCGCCCTGGCTAGATTGCAATGGCATGGTTTCAGCTCACTGCAACCTCCACCTCCCAGGTTCAAGCAATTCTCTTGCCTCAGTCTCCCGAGTAACTGGGATTACAGGCATGCACCACCATGTCTGGCTAATTTTTTTTGTTTTCAGTAGAGACGGGGTTTCCCCATGTTGGCCAGGCTGATCTCAAACTCCTGGCCTCAGGTGATCTGCCCGTTTCGGCCTCCCAAAGTACTGGGATTACAAGTGTGAGCCACTGCACCCAACCATCAATGGTATTTTTAACTCTTCCATTTACTTCTTATACTTTCATTTCTTTTGTCTTGTTGCACTATCCTGGACCATAATGGATGGATATATATAGGCTGACATATAATAATTGGCTTGAGTTGTTTGATGATATTCACCAGATCTTCTATATTTTGCTATTTTATGGACATTATTTTCAATTTCTGAGGTAAGTATAATGAATTCTGTAACTATAAATTGTTAATTTACCTACTTGTCCACACAGTTCTGTCTGTGATTGTTTTCTATATTTTAACTATGTGTTGTTTGGTGTATATTCCTACTGGTTCATATCTCCTTAGCCTCTTGTTCCTTTTACCAGTATATATATTTCATACCTTTATGATTTTTCTTTTTTATTTGTCTTCCAAAAATATGAAATTATTGGAATATTTGCAAGAGCTGAGTTTTAAAATGATCTAATTTGTGTGTGTAATTTAATTTCTTTGATATTTATAAGACCACTCAGCTGTTCTATATCTTCCTGAGTTAGTTTCGGTCAACTTTTGCTTTTGTTTTTTAGTAGACTTTATTTTTGGAGCAGTTTTAGGTTCACAGCAAAGCTGAGCAGAAGGTACAGAGATTTCCTATATACTCCCCATACACACTGATATGGTTTGGATACTTAGGCCCTCCAAATCTCATACTGAAATGTGACCCCCTATGTGGAGATGGACCAAGTGGGAAGTGTTTGGGTCATGGCGGAAGATCCTTCATGAATGGCTTAGTACTCTCTTCACAGTAATGAGGGAGTTCTCACTCTATTAGTTTGCAGGAGAACTGGTAGTGAGAGAGCCTTGGCACCTCCTCCTCTCTTGCCCCCTCACTGACCATGTGACACACCTGCTCCCCTTTTGCCTTCTGCCATGAGTAAAAGCTTCCTGAAGCTTCACTAGAAGCAGATGCTGGTGCCATGCTTCTTGTATAGTCTGCAGAACAATGAGCCAAATAAACCTCTTTCCTTTATAAATTACTCAGCCTCAGGTATTTCTTTATAGCAATGCACAATGGACTAATACAGATGCATACTTCCTCTATGACCAATATCACCCATCAGAGTGACACAGTTGTTACAACTGATGAACCTACACTGACACACCATCATCACCTAAAAGTTTGCAGTTTACATCAGGGTTCACTCACTCTTGGTGTTGTGCATTCTGTGGGTTTGGACAAATGTATATACCATTATAGATTCATACAGAGTCATTTCACTGATTTTTAAATTCTCTGTTCTCTGCCTATTCATGCCTTCCTCTCTCTCACTAACCCCTGGCAACCACTGATCTTTTTACTGTCATCACAGTTTTGGCGTTTCCAGAATGCCATACAGTTGGAATCATACAGTATATAGACTATGCAGGTTTTTATGTAGACATGTTTTTGACTCCTTTGGGCAAATACCAAGGAGAAAGATTGCTGGATCATATGGTGAGACTATGTTTAGTTTTATAAGAGACTGCCAAATTATCTTCCAAAGTGGCTGTACCATTTTACATTCTTAAGAGCAAAGAATGAGAGTTCCTGTTACTCTACATCTTCACTGGCATTTGGTGTTCTCAGTGTTGTAGATTTTGGCTGCTCTAATAGGTATATATGGTACCTCATTGTTGGTCTAATTCACATTTTCCTAATACTATATGATATGGAGCATCTTTTCATATGCTTATTTGCCATCTATTTATCTTCTTTGGTGAAGTGACTGTTGATGACTTTGGTATATTTTTTGGTCAAGTTTTTGTTTTCTTATTTTTGAGTTTCAAGAGTTCTTTGTATGTGTTGGATAGTAGTTCTTTATCAGCTGTTTTGTGCAAATATTTTCTCTCCATCTGTGGCTTGTCTTCCCATTCTCTTGACAGTGCCTTTCACAGTACAGAAATTTCTAATTTTAATGAAGTCCAACTTATCAATTCTTTCTTTCATGGATCATGCCTTTGGTCTTATATCTAAAAAGTCATCTCCAACCCCAAGGTCATCTAGATTTTCTCCTATGTTATCTTCTAATAGTTTTATAGTTGTGCATTTTACATTTAGGTCTGTGATTCATTCTGAGTGAGTTTTGTGAAAGGTGTAAAATCTGAGTCTAGATTCATTTTTCTTGCATGTGGATGCCCAGTTGTTTCAGTACCACTTGTTGAAAAGACTACCTTTACCCCATTGAATTGCTTTTGCTCTTTTGTCAGAGATCAGTTAACTATATTTATGTGGGTCAAATTCTAGGCTCTCTATTCTGTTCCACTGATCTATGTGTCTATTCTTTAGCCAATACTACATTGTCTTGATTACTCCAGCTTTACAGTACGTCTTCAAAAATTGTAGAGCCAGTCCCACTTTAATTCTCCTTGAATATTAAAGTAGCTGTTTGGCTATTCTGGGCTTTTTCCCTCTAAAAGTAAACTTTAAAATCAGTATGTCAATATTCACAGAATAACATACTGGGATTTTGACTGGGATTGCCTTGATGCTATAGATCAAGTTGGGAAGTATTAGAATCTTCATATATATATATACACACACACACACACACACGTGTATATATACACACATATATATGAAGATTCCACATATATACACATACATATACACACATATATGTATGTGTATATATATGAAGATTCCAGTTCTTCCCAACTTGATCTATAGATGCATATATATATGTGTGTGTGTGTGTGTGTGTATATATATATAGCTTAGGCTTAAGCTATCCTCCTGCCTCAGGCTCCTGAGTAGCTCCAATCACAGGCATGTGCCACTATGCCCAGCTAGTTATTTTATTTTTTGTAGAAATGGAGTCTTGCTATTTGCCCAGGATGGTCTCAAACCCTCTTCTCAAGTGATCCTCCCACTTTGGCTTCGCTTCCCAAAGTGGTAGCATTACAGGCGTGAGCACTGAACCCAGCCTAGAAATGAAATCTTGACAACATTGAGTCTTTCTATCAATGAACATGAAATATCTCTCCATCTATTTAGTTCTCTGACTTCTTTCATCAGATTTTTGTAGTTTTCTACTATAAATCTTGCAAATATTTTGTTAGATTTATATCTAAGTATTTCATTTTGTGGGGTACCAATATCAATGGTATTACATTTTTAATTTCAAATTCCATTTGTTCATTGCTAGTTTATAAGAAAGTAACTGGCTTTTGTATATTAATCTCACACTCTGCAACCTTGCTATAATTGCTTGTTAGTTCCAGGATTCTTTCTTTTTTTTTTTTTTTTTTTTGCCTATTCTTGAAGGTTTTCTACATAGACCATCATGTCAGCTGCAAACAAAGACAGTTTTATTTCTTCCTTTCTAATCCACATACCTTCTACTTCCTTCTCATATCTTATTGAATTAGCAGAAACTTACAGTATAATGCTGAAGAGGAGTGGTAAGAGAGAACAGCCCTGCCTTGTTCCCGTTCTTAATTGGAGAGTATCTAGTTTCTACCATTAAGTATGATGTTCACTGTAGGGTTTTTTCCCAAGGGATAGGGGGTGATATTTAACAAGTTGAGAAAGTTTCCCTGTATTCCTAGGTTGTCTAGAGTTTTTATCACAAATGAGTATTAGATTTTGCCAAATGTATTTTCTACGTCTATTGATAGAATTATGTGATTTTTCTTTTTTAGTCTATTGACATAATGGATTACATTAATTGATTTGTAAATGTTGAACCACCCTTGCAAACCTGAGATAAATTCCACTTGGTCATAATGTATAATTCTTTTTATATATTGTTGGATTCAATTTGCTAATATTCTTTTGAGAATTTTTGCATCTATGTTCATGAGAGATATTGGTCTGTAGTTTTTTTGTAATATTTTTCTCTGGTTTCGGTATTAAGTTAATGTTGGCCTCATAAATGAGTTACTAAGTATTCTCTCTGTTTTTGTCTTTTGAAAGAAACTGGTATAATTTATTCCTTAAATATTTGGTAGAAATCACTTGTGAACCTATCTGAGCTTGGTGCTGTCTGTTTGGAAGGTTGTTAATTATTGATTCAGTTTCTTTAATAGATATAGGCCTATTCAGATTGTTTTTTATCTTCTATGAGTTTTGGCAGATTGTGTCTTTTAAGAAATTGGGCCGGGCGCGGTGGCTCAAGCCTGTAATCCCAGCACTTTGGGAGGCCGAGACAGGTGGATCACAAGGTCAGGAGATCGAGACCATCCTGGCTAACACAGTGAAACCCTGTCTGTACTAAAAAATACAAAAAAAACTAGCCGGGCGTGGTGGCAGGCACCTGTAGTCCCAGCTACTCGGGAGGCTGAGGCAGGAGAATGGCGTAAACCCGGAAGGCGAAGCTTGCAGTGAGCCAAGATCCGACCACTGCACTCCAGCTTGGATGACAGAGGGAGACTCCGTCTCAA
>NC_037668.1:181049837-181232337 GCF_003255815.1 Theropithecus gelada
GAAAAAAAAAAAAAAAAAAAAAAAAAAAAAAAAAAAAGAAACTCTGTCTCTACCAAAAATACAAAAAATTAGGTGGATGTGGTGGTGGGTGCCTGTAGTCCCAGCTACTCGGGAGGCTGAGGCAGGAGAATGGCGTGAACCTGGGAGGCGGAGCTTGCAGTGAGCCCAGATCGTGCCACTGCATTCCAGCCTGGGCGACAGAGTGAGACTCCTTCTCAAAGAAAAAAAAAAAAAGAAATATATGCTAGATGATGCTAAGTGATATGAAATAGAAATAATGAAGGGCAAGTGGCAAAGAGAGGTGATGGTTTGCGTTCCTGGGTCAAGGAGAACCTCTCTGAGTTACTAGCATTAAAGTGGAGGCTTGAATGAATGACTGAGAGAGTAACCTCTGTGAATATCTGAGGGAAGAGCATCCTACAGAAATGGAAAACAAGTGCAAAGGCCCTGAGCTTGATGTGTCTTAGAAAGAGTAAAAAAAAAAAAGGCTAGTAGGACTGGAGCAGAAAGAACAAGGCGTGGTGGTAGAGAAGGTCACAGAGGAAACTCCACCTAGGCCCGATGGACTTCGTGGCTTTTCTCTGAAGAAGGTAGATCAGTTAGGCAGCTAGTATAATGACTGAGGTGAGGAATGATATGGGATGGCAGTAGAGGGGATGAGAATTGGTTGGCTATTGGACATATTTAAAAGCTGAATTGACAGGAGTTACTGATAGATTGGAATGTAGAGTGTGAGAGATTGGGTGTGAGTATGATGAAACAGTTGTGTTAAAGTGCAAGTTAACTAATAGGGAAGGCGGGGGTGTGTGGGAAAGCCTTCAAAGTCCTCCTCAGGCCTGATTCTAGTGTATACAGACCATTTGACCTTGAGGTTACGTCAATAGGAGTCGCAAAATAACTGACTACTAAGAATAGGATGAAATCAGTGGTGACCCCTCTGCCCAGTGGGTCTTGTTCCCAGAGGTTGCCTAGCTAAATAGTGGTTGTGGGAAAAGAACAAATATCTTTTCTAATGATTGATTTCCAGTTAAGGAGAGGAATGGAAAGTAAAGGGGTAAGGACAGACGTTCATCAAGTCTTAGGAAGTTTCAGGGCTGGGAGTATATTGTAGGGCCAAGCCATAGTTTTTCCCTGGCTTTCCATTTTTTTCTGTCTTTCCTTTTTTCCTAATTTCCCCACTCCCTCCTTGGTCCAAGTTCTTGCCTGCAGAAAGGTACAGTTTACCTCTAGTTCTCAAACTTCAGCGGGCATCCGAATTCCCTGGAGGGTCTGTGAAAACACAGATTGCTAGGCCCCACTCCCAGAGATTCTAAGTGTGTGTGTGTGTGTGTGTGTGTGTGTGTGTAGAGGGATGGTGGACGAAGGCGCTGAGATTTTGTATTTCTAACAGGCTCCCAGGTAATGCTTGGGAAGAACTGTTTCTTCTTGGACAGGCACACTTACAAGGCAACGGGATCTTGAGCTCCACCCTGAAGGATGTGAGCTGGGAAAGTTTCAGCTCACAGAGATTTACAGTCACTTGAGAAATGGCCCACTTCCTCCAAGGTGTTTCTTGGATGCCCCAAACGGATGAAAACAAGAAGCGACCGTGGGCGAGGAGGAGGAGCTGGCCGTCCTCCTCGGTTGGGCAGCCCGTCGGAGCTCACCAGCGAGGCGAGGGCGGGAAGACAGCCCCCAGGCCGGCCCACGGATCCTCAGAAGGCGCGGACCTGGAGGAGGCGCCCCAGAAGGCGACGCCTCTTGCCTCTCGGCTCTCGAAGGAAGTTTGCTCTTAATTTCAGAGCCGGGTTCGCCGTCGGCTCAACTCCAGGAGCAAGCAGCGGGCGCGGACCAGAGCGGCCAGTTCCCCGGGGGCGGGCCGGGCAGTTGCCGAGCTCAGCAGCGGCGGCTCGCGGCCATGGGCGGCTCAGCCTCCAGCCAGCTGGACGAGGGCAAGTGCGCTTACATCCGAGGTACGCCCCCACCCCCCGCCCGGGGGCCTGGGGAGCCCCCTGACCCCTGCAACAGGCTGGCTGCCGCTGTCGGGGCCCCAAGGGGCGCGCCCGGGGCCCTCTCCCTGCAGCGCGCGGGGATCCCCGACCGCAGCCCGCCCGCGCGAGCCGGGTTTCCTGCCCCAGCCGGCGCGCTGCGACGCAGGTGTGGACCCGGCACCCGGAGGGCTTGGGAGCGAGGCAGGTGCAGGATGCGGGTGGGGACGCCGGCGCCTCCGCCGCTCCCTCCGCCTCGGGGTCAGTGACGCCCCCGCCCGGCGCACTTCGCCCTCCGGTACCTGCTCTGGACCGAGTTCTGAGCGGTTTCTGAACTGGCCGCCAAGAGAGCAACGGGGATATCCCGCGTTTCTAGAGATACCCCTGGGGATTCCCGGCCGCTAAAGCAGAATTTCCCTCTTAGTAATGTTGGTCTGGATTTGGAAAGCAAGGCGTCTGCCGCAGCTTCGCTCGCACTTCACCGTAGCACTTGCAGGATGATTTCATCAGCGTCAGAAAGGACAATATCATGCCGTTCCCTTCCCGCCCCGGAGAGGGGGAAGCAAAAGAGGAACACTGGCGTGCTTTGTAACTGTCGCGAAAGTTATAGATGGGGAGAAACTCATTTAGGGAGACCCTCAGAGATGTGGGGACTCAATAGAGAGCGTGAGGCAGAAACAAAACAAAACAACCCAAACCGAACTGAAACTGCAGGAAGTCCTGACTGTTATCTCCTTTATTTCCTGGGTGTATTTGGCCTCCCCTCTTCTCACCCCCCACCCCAACCTTGCCTTCAACCGCTACCTAACATTTGGTTATCTTACCAATTTACTGTTCTTCCCCTGCCCCGCCGCCCGATCCCCCACCCTCGGCTTCAGAAATATCTTCCAGACTAGGTATTAAACTCTAGGTCTGTTTGGCCCTTGAATCCTTTCCTAAGAGGAAATCATTTATTTGTTGTTCTTATTCCATATTTGTTTTCAGTCACCACATTTAAGACCATTTAAAAGGATATCAAATCAGGGCACTTGAAGAGCAACGGAGTTGATTTTACAGATTCCTGCTCTGGTGCTTTTGGAGGTAAAAGATCAACAATGGGGATAACACTTTGTCAAATATCTCTTTGCTTTTGTTTGTTAAAAGGGGAAAAGATGGATGATTTATTTATATTAGTAAAACAGCTGAACTAAGCTTAAAAGAAATAAATGAAGCCTGCCTTAGTCTTAAAAGTGTGGTTACATGCTTCTGTTACCAGTGCATAGGGACTAAAAGGGCAATCTAGCAGAACTTAGTGAGAAAGGGCTTGCATTTGGATGTTAGCAAGTTGTGTTTAAGGCATTTATATAAGACTTTATTTCACTGGAAAGCTTAGGAGCACCTAACCTGGAAGCATGGCCATGTGTACACTAATCATTTGAAGTCAAGAAATGTGAAGGATTCACTTGCTTAAAGAAGACTTCCTGGCCATGCCATTTGTTGCTATTGATGCAAACATTGTACTCAGATAATTAGAAAATTTATTACCTTCTTTATTCTGAAAGCTATGAAATTATTACACATACAAAAGTGTGAGGGAGTTAGGGCAAGTGAAGAACTTGTAATGCATGTGTTTGAATGAGTAAACCTATAGCATATGGTGTGACAGTCATTACGTCCCCCAGTCTTGCTCAGCTTTCTCTCTTCATTCTCTATTCAGGAGGGCACTTGCAAGGTATGTGTAGTGGGAGAGGGAAGAGAAGAGTTAAAGTTAGAATACCTCCAGAGAAAAAGACTCATCGCTTCATGTGAGAATGCTAGTCTTGCCAAAAGAGAAAAGAACCTTGGAAAAATGCATGGTGTTGTACATTGTTAGTGCGTGAGCAAATGAGGGTCACAGGGCTGTGATTTCCTGATGGTTTTGAAGCCCAGGTTCCTGAGTAAACTCATAGCCTTATCTTTACCTCTTTGCCCATTTTTTAACCTATAGATATTCTCAAGCTTTGATTCAATTGTAAGCAAAACGATTGAAAGTATGACAGTAAAGTTTAAATATACTTTTATGACCTGTTTCTCATAAAGTAGCCATCAGGGAAATACAGATTTGAAAGCTCCTGAAGCTGAGACAATAACTTTCTTTTAAGCTTGATAAACTTTGCTAACAAGGAGAGTAGCTAGTCAATATATTTTGAGTGACTTTTGTTAACTTTGGTTTGTATGCATTATAAGCAGCTGTATGCTGCTGACGCTGAATCAGCCTTTACTTCAAGACAAATCATTTAATAGCTGCCATTCCTTGGGTGCCTGAAAACACCTGCGTCATATGGATGTTTTGATAATACATTGTTTCTTAGGATTTAGTTAATCTCCAGGTAAAGATATATCAGCTATTCTAAGGAGTGACTTCATTTCTAAAGACGTTAGTTTCAGAACAATGCTCATGTTTCTTACAACAGAATAAATTTTTAGGATTGTTTCTAGAGGCCTTTCAGTAATGTCCCTTGATAAGATGTTTCTATTAATAAATAATACTGAGACCAACTTGTGATCACATGAGCCGTGTCATATGTTCGTCTTAAGTGATGCTTTTAGCACTGACCTAAAATTACCGGTTTTTTTTTTTTTTTTTTTTTTTTTGAGACAGAGGCTCGCTCTGTTGCCAGGCTGGAGTGCAATGGCGCAATCTCGGATCACTGCAACCTCCGACTCCCTGGTTCAAGCGATTCTCCTGTCTCAGCCTCCCGAGTAGCTGGGATTACAGGAACGCGCCACCATGCCCAGCTAATTTTTGTGTTTTTAATAGAGATGGGGTTTCACCATGTGGGTCAGGATGGTCTTGATCTCCTGAACTCATGATCCGCCCACCTCGGCCTCCCAGAGTGCTGGGATTATAGGCGTGAACCACCGCGCCCAGCCTATCTTTTTTTTTTTTAAATGAGGAAGAAAGCTCATAGATTCCAGGCATCAGTGGTCAGTTTGGGTGCTCTTCTCTCTTTATGCCATGTTTTCTTTTTTTAGTTTTCTGAGACAGGGTCTCACTCTGTTACCCAGGCTGAAGTGCAGTGGTGCAATCACTGTGAGCCTTGACCTCCCCTGGCTCAGGTGATCCTCCCACCTCAGCCTCCTGAGTAGCTGGAACTACAAGTGTGTGCCACCATGCGCAGCTAATTGTTGTATTTTTTGTAGAGATGGGGTTTTTGCCATGTTGCCCAGGCTGGTCTCAAACTCCTGGGCTCAAGCAGTCTTCCCACCTTGGCCTCCCGAAGTGCTGGGATTACAGGCGTGAGTCACCGTGCCTGGCCTCTTTTTCTTTAAAGCTTTTGGTATGCCTGAAATTAAACTATAGTTTAAAAAATTTACCCAAACCAAACCAAAACCAAAAAAAAAAAAAAAAACCAAAACCCAAAACCCCACAACGTGTTTTCCTGTTTAAGCAATAATTTTATTTCCTTCTAAAAATTACCCTTGAATTTTTAATGAATCAAAAAGAAAACAAACCTGAAAGCTCTCCCATATAAGAAGTCCTGTGGAGGGTCGGAAAAGTACTGGACAGTCAGTGCTTCAGCTGAGAGCTATGGGATACAGAGATCCTGGTGGGCGCTTGCAGGCCTGCCAGCAGCAGATACCAGTTAGAAAAACGGTTTCTTCCCCACTGGATTTATTATTGCATAGTCAGTTACACAATATATAAAGGGCCCAGTGGCTTCCTCCGAATGCTCCTCAATGATCTGATGCTTATAAAGTAAGAAATGAGTTTCAGCTTTAAAATAGCACATATTTTACTCAGAGGAGTTCTCTCTTATTTATACAAGGGTTAACTTAGGTGGCTAGATATAAAGTTTAAAGTGATGTGTCTAGAATGAAGTCTCCATGGGCAAGGTGGAGGATGGGGAGAGCTGTACATATCTGCTGTCTACTTCGTGTAGATGTGTCGTACTAGTCTACGCATTTGCTTTTTCGGTTATAATTTGTTGGTGGGAGATGGGCATAAGAACTGGTCTGACTTAACTTGAATATTTTTGGTAGTGTAATCTTAAAGAGTCCAAGTTGGCTAGTAATGGCAATATACTGTGACGAGAAAGTTAGGAAATGCATTATGGTAGACAATGTTGTATGTCAACCCAACATCCTTTTCCCATTCCTCCATTTTTTAATGTAATTTTATTTTTTTGGGACAGGGTCTCACTCTGTCACCCAGACTACAGTGCAGTGGGACAATGATGGCTCACTGCAACCTCGACCTCCGTGGGCTCGAGTGATCCTCCCACCTCGCTGTCCTAAGTAGCTGGGAGTACAGGCATGTGCCACCATGCCCAGGTAGTTTTTTTGTGGTTTTTTTTTGGTAGAGACGGGGTTTTGCCATGTTTCCCAGGCTAATCTCAAACTCCTGAGCTCAAGTGAGCCACCTGCCTTGGCCTCCCAAAGTGCTGGGATTACAGGTATGAGCCTCTGTGCCCAGCCCCCATTCCTTTTTCTAACAGAACTCCAGTTTTGTTCAGGTATTAAAACTCCTGGCCAGGTTTGGTGGCTCATGCCTGAAATCCCAGCACTTTGGGAGGCTGAGGCAGGAGGATGGCCCAAACCCAGAAGTTTGAGACCAACCTGGGCAACATGACAAGACCTCGTCTCTCTCTCAAAAAAAAAAAAAAGCAACTCCCGATGTTGCCCTCTGTTTCAGAGACGCTAGCCCCATTTAAGGCCCCTGAAAGGTAGCTGTACCTGTCATGGTGGTGTGGTCTCCTTGCCAGTGATTATAGTAGGCATGGGATTATGTTGCCAACTGGTCAGTGATGCTTGAGGGGAAGTTTGCCAGCTGCTTCTAGGCGAGTTTTCTTCCCTTTTAAAAAGGAGGCAAAGTGAAGGGCACTTCATTTCCTTCTTTTGACTTTGTTGCATCTGAATATGATGCCTGCAACTGCTGTTTTTATCTTGATGAGCAGGAGGGGAGCTAGCTTAAAGACAAAGCCAATACTTGGAGCACTGCAAAGCTGAAGTGTCTTAGAGAAAAGAAGCTAGAGCCCTGACAAACTTTGCTGATAGCCACCATATACTAACTGCATACTTCATATTATGACAGCCACTAAATCCGCTTTGAATTGGAATAGTGAAGATTGCTGGTTATCCCCAATAGCATTCTCCCCTGTTATGTTTAATGATAGAATCCCCAAATTTTAGCTGTCCACATGAACTCCCATAATAAAGATATTTCCCAAACTCCTTTGCAACTAAATGGGTTATGTAGCTGAGTTATGGCCAATGGGATGTAGACAGAAGTGCTGTTCTAGAAAGTGACATTAAAGGGGAAGGGTATGACCATCTTCATCCTAGTCTCCACACTGCTGGCTGGATTGTAACCATGGCTGGGGCAGCCATCATGGACCATGAGGTGTCCTTTCAAGAAGGAGCACATGTAGGACAGAGTAACTGGACAAAAGGAGGCTAAGTTCCCGTGGTTTCATAGAGAAGAACCTCCATACCAGCCCTGGATCGTTTACCTCTGGACCTTAACAAGAAGGAAAGAAACTTCCATCTCTTTAAGCCAGTGTTATTGTGGTTTTATTGTTATGCACAGACAAACCTTATTCTAACTAATATAATTATGTTCTTTTAACTTGTGGCCCAAAGCATCCTAACCAGTACACTAAATGCTGCCTTATTGGGTCCCCTTTAAGAAAAAGTAAGCCAAAGAAAGTAGAAAGTGGGTAAAGATTATAGTATTTGTCTCAGCTCTTAATTAGTAGACATGAATAGGCTTTTGTAAGACTGAGAAATTGCAGCTCCTCCAGAGTAGTGGGGATGGAGGAAGCAGGAGAAGGTGGGCCCACTATGAATAACGCACAAATGCATATTGATCACTTTATATTTTAAGTGAAAAAATTGCCTTCAGGCATGCCAGATTACCAAGGAAGCCAGCAGGAGTTTCAAATAAGGAAAACTACTGCAAATTAGGAATTGCTAGTATCAATAATTACTTTCTATTTCCTTTGGTCTTTGTGAATTGAAAGCAATACTTTAGAAATGGGAAGCTCTTTAGGAAACCAAATCTCATGTTGCAAAACCATAAAGGATTTTGTGAGTTGTGAGTTTCATAGAGTCAACCACAAAGACAGAAAGACAGTAGACTGAGACAGATTAACATTTTGTCCTGTACTTGTGGAACAAAGAGTGACTTTCCCTCTTGTGGCTTCTAATACAAGCCTTGAACCCCATAGAGTTAGATGATGATTTCAAGCCCTTGTCTTGATGAAAAGCTTCTTTTTGCTATGGACATCGGCTGTAAGAGGGCCACGTCATCAAAGGTGCTCTAGTAATAGTAACTACTAGGATGACAATAGTAATTTGTATTATCTTTTACTGTGAACTACTGAGCTCATTGTAGTTTTACTCTGTTGTAATCTCTGGGAAGGTCTGAACTGGGTTCACAGGTAGAAAGTGCAATAGCAGGAGCCCAATTTGTAAAGGTAGTTTCTAATTTCATTAAAATAAATGTACTGTGAACATTTTACAAAATATGCAGTGTGAATCATGGTAGTGAATTTTAATCTCTTAATCAGAAATTGTAATTTTTTTGTTAGTATGGCCGGGTAACATCACTCTAAGAAATAAGGTACATTTAACAATTTGCACTGTGAAACGGGAAATGAAGTCAGAAGTGAAGATAAAAGCATAATGGAAAGGAAGACAGGAGAATAAAAGCACAATTCATCTGCTATAGTCTATTTAAGGCACTTTACCAACAGTTCAAAACTAACACACATATGTACACACACACACACAAGGAGAGAGAGAGAGAGAGAGGGGGAGGAAAAGAGAGAGAGAGAGAAAGAGATTTAACAGAACCCTAAATGCAGTACAGATTTTCTCCTTTGAAACTGGAAAATTCATTTTAAAAACAGACTAGCAAGTTGCTGCCAATGTGAAAATGCATGCCAGCTTTTAAAAAGTGCCCCCTGCCTTTGGTACTGTATGTTTTTTTCTCACTTAGAGAAGAGAATAAACGCTTTAGAGATATGAAAGCAATTAATTCACTTGTGCAAATTGCAGGTTTTAGGACCTAAGGAAGTTTGTATTTCTATGCTTGATATTGTATGGAATGAGTCTATAGGATTAAAATAAATTAATAGTTTTTACTAGGAGCCCCAAAGTGACTTTTAAAAGCTCCATAGTCTCAAGGAATTTTGGAAGAAGGATAAATGTCTCTATGCCAAACCATGTGGATTTTTTTTCTTTTTCCTTTTTAAAAACTATTTTTATTTTAAAAGAAAACATAGGCCCAGACAGCCACACAAAACAAATGCATAGCTTAGTGAATCATTAGAAGGCAAATACTTAGTAGCCACTACCCAGGTCAAGACATAGAAAGAACTTCACTAGCCATCAAAGAAGCCTTCTGTGTGCCCCGTCCCAGTTGACCTCTTTGTTTCTCCAAAAATGCCGACTATTTTCAGTTATCTATTTATAACTACCCCAAAGATCCTGGCTCTTAAAACAGGTATTTATTTGCTCACAATTCTGCTGAACTGGGCCCAGGCTGGGTGGTTCTACTTTTTATTTTTGCTGGTGGTCATTCCTGTGGATGCGTGCATCTGGTGGATCAGCTGGTGGCTGCACTTAGCTGACAAGGCTTTCTTGCACTCCAGGTGGCCTTTCTGCATGACCTCTCCAATAGGATACTGAACTGTTTAAATGGTGGGTCGGATCTTACATTGCTAGAGTGTAAAAGCATGTAGAAGCTTCTAGGACTTCTTGTGGCTTAGGCCTGGAATGGCGCCGCATTACTCTGCCACATTTTGTTGGTTAAAGCTGGTCTCAGAGCCAGCCCAGATTCAAGAGAGGACTACACACAGGCATGAACACCTGTGTAGGGGCTACCCTGGTAACAGAGTACCACCTCACTAATCCTAGCTTTTATAATAATGTCTCCCTCTATTTCCTTATGGTTTCATCACCCAACTATGTATTTTTAAACATTGTAGTCTTCCTCACTTAAAAAGATGTCTCTTTTAACCTATATGTTTCCCCTGCATCTTTTACTTGCAGATGATCTGTTGAAAGACTTGAGCTGTTTGATATGTAGAGTTGTCCACAGTCTGGAGTTTTCTCATGGTGTAGTTCCATGCATTTCTCCTGTATTTTCTACAAATTGACAGAGATGGTGAGACTTGATCAGTCTCACAATCAATCCCTTCTTTAAAAACTTTTAAGTTCAGGGGAAGATGTGCAGTGTGTGCAGGTTTGTTACATAGGTAAACAAAGCACCATGGAGGCTTGTTGTAAAGATTATTTCATCACCCAGGTATTAAGCCTAGTATTCATTAGTTATTTTTCCTGATCCTCTCCCTCCCCCCACCCCCTTCACCCTCTGATAGGGCTCAGTGTCTATTGTTTCCTTCTATGTGTCCATGTGTACTTACCATTTAGCTCTCACTCATCAGTGAGAATAAATGGCACTTGGTTTTCTGTTCCTGTGTTACTTTGCTAAAAATAATGACCTCCAGCTCCAACCATGTTCCTGCACAGGACTGCATGCATGTGTTCATTGCAGTACTATTCACAAGAGCAAAGATATGGAATCAACACAAATGCCCATCAGTAAAGAAAATGTGGTGCATACACACCTCGGAATACTATGCTGCCACAGAAAAGAATCAGTCCTTTTGTTAAGACTATAGGTGGTGGTGTGTATTCTTCATCTGGAGGCATATAATAGCTGGCTGCCTCTGTTTTTGTGATGTTAGTCGCTGTTCTGTTGATGCTTATTGCTGAGACCCATAATTTATTGGGGGTTGAAAAATGGTGATATTCTAATATGTCATTTTGTTTTCATTTATTAGCTGGGATAATTTTATAGAGCAATACTTCCCATATCTGTCATTTGGTTACCTAGTATGATAGTTCAAAAGCAGGAAAAAAAGTTATCTTTTCCTTTTATTTACCAGTGTTCAGTATAATCTACTGGTTTCTTGTCATCCCTTAAAGATGATCAATTGTCCTATAAAAATCATGAACTCACGAATCCCATTGTAATCCTTATTTTATTGAAGCTCCAATTTCCCATCATTGGCCAATGAAAAACTCTTCAAGTTGGCTCCTGAGTCTTTTGGAAATTACCCCGTAGTATTTGATAGCTTCCTTGCCATCTGGTATGTCAAGGTATTTTAGGTTCATCCTGTTTCTTTCCTGTCCCACACCAGGAGTAAGCAAAATCTATAAGAACCTCTGATTTCTTTTAGTGGGAAATAGTATTTCAATATTACAATTTGAGTCTAGCTGTATGTTCATTGCTACAACTGGGTTGGCCGTTATTTCTGGACATTTTTTAGTTTACAGAACTAGGGAAAATGTATCTTTTTAATATTATATTTATACATATCCTTTTCCGCACTGAGAATCATGGTTCTCAAAGACACTAGGCAATGATAGAATTAAATATGCTCAAATTCTCATTTGCTTTATCATACTAAATACACACAACGCTCTCAGAATAATAATACAAATACTGCCATCATCAATTATGATTATGGAAAGCTGTTGAACAAACTGTTTTTAAAATCAGAGACAAAATTTTTGTATATGCTAATCTAATTCTTCCCCAACTTTATGATTTTACTATGTTAAAACATATAATCATTATATTCTATTCTCTTTCCTCATTCACTCTTTGTTTCACAATTAAGTGTTATTTAACACATCAGTCCTTATGTTGATGTCTCTCTGGTGTTTAGAGTTCATTATCTAGTAGATTCCTCAAGAAGAGCTCATGGGAACATAACAAAGAAGTATGAAGATAGGATTAATTAAGTGATTCAGTGATATCACCAAAAGCCAGCTTATTTCTTTCTACTGTCTGTGGCCCAGCTCTCTTATGGTTGAAAGGTGGCTGTAGCAGCAAATAGTATTAAATTCTTAGGCACAGCAATGTCCCAGAGGCTAAAAAGAGATCTGTTTATTCTTTGAGTCTCCTTATAAGAGCAAGGAAGCCTGTCCCAGATGCCTTACTAGCAGACTTTCCCTTACATCCCACTGATCAAAATTGGGTCACACATTCCTTCCTAAGCCATCACTGGCAAGAGTATGGAATTATCATGGTTTGGTTAGAACAATCAAGATTCACCCCTGAACTGGGGTTAGGGCCATTTCTCTGAAGCACATGGTTATAGGGAGGGTCATGGATACCCAAACAGAATCAGGTTCAGTTTAGCAAGAAGGAAGCATGATGGCTATTAAGTAGGTAACCAACATTACAGATTTTGATAAGTGTGATGAAGGGATTAAAAATAGTACTGAGATAGAAAACTGATGGTGGCAATTGGGCATGGAGATGAGATATACTTGGCTGTGGTATTCAGAAGGATAATAAGTTGCTATCTGTGTGAAGAACAAGGGGGAGTACATTCTGGTTAGAAAGAACAGCATATAGAAGGAGGAGGACGGGGAAGTACTTGAAGAAACTGAAGAAAGGGTGTTATGTTGGGAGTGTGGTGAGCAAGAGGGAGGTTTGATGGGATGGGATGCCTATTAATATTTTGTTGCCTGGCCGGGCGTGGTGGCTCACGCCTGTAATCCCAGCACTTTGGGAGTCCCAGGCAGGTGGATCACCTGAGGTCAGGAGTTCAAGACCAGCCTGGTCAACATGGTGAAACCCTGTCTCTATTAGAAATACAAAATTAGCCAGGTGTGGTGGCACATGCCTATAGTCCCAGCTACTTGGGAGGCTGAGACAGGAGAATTGCTTGAACCCGCGGGGGCTGAGGCTGCAGTGAGCTGAGACTGCACCACTGCACTCCAGCCTGGGCAAGATAGAGTGAGACTCCGTCTCAAAAAAAAAAAAAAAAAATTTTTTTTTTCTTTGTTGCCTGTCTGTCACCACTAGAATGTAAGGTGTATGAAAGCAGGGTCTTTGTCTTGATTCATTGCTATGAAATTAATAGCACTCTCAGCAAATAGATCAGTGTCTGGTCCACAGTTCCTGACTGATAAATATTTGCTTCATGCATGAATGAAAGGAGAACAAAAAATTTTAAACTGTAGTGAATATCTTAGAAAGTAAGAGAAGTATTGCATTTGTAAAACAGGTTCAGGATATGATGAAGAAACAATAATAGAATAAGAAAGAGCTCTTGGAAATTAAAAATCTGATGATCAATATTTTAGGAAATCCAATTGTTGCTTTGGAAAATAAAATTGAGGAGATCTTGCATCTAAATTCCGAAATCTAAAATTCTTATTTAAATTTAAACAGTATATTTCAATTATTGTTATAACTTAATTTTTCTCTTTAAAAATAATTTTAAGTATGTATATGTCAGATATTACACATTTGCCACAGTTGCTGATAAAACTTGTCTTTATTTTAACTTTAAGCATCTGTCTGCTTTGCTTAGACAGTAGAGCACAAACATTAAAAGATGGAAAATAGAAGAGGCAATGTAAAAAAAAATTAAAGGATCAATCCAAAAATTTCAATATCTGACTAACAGAAGTCCCAGAAAACAGAGAACAAAGAAAATGAAGGGGAGAAAATTATTAAACAAGTAAAAGCTTATTTTCTAGAACAGAAGATCATGTGTCTCTGGATTTATAGGGCCAAAGAATTCCCGGACTTCACTCTGAGCTGGAAATAGTTCATGCTCCCATCATCCAAATTAGAAAGGCCTTATAATATATAGGTATGGGTTAGAGTCTTCAGCAGTAGTGAGCAGAAATTAGCCCTAGACTAGAAGGCTGCTCTGGACCTGCTCTAATAAAAATTTAAGAGCAAACCTCAAACAGATCAAGCTGATCCCAAGTAACTTAACTGCCTGCTTGAATAAAGTGCAGATTCTTTATAGGAATACAACAAAATACCCATTCAACAATGTAAAATTCACGATATCTAATATCCAGCATCCAGTTAAAAACTATCATAGTAGACAGAAGAAGAAGCAGGAAAATATCCACAAGTATAAAGAAAATAAATCAATAGAAATAGACTCAGGAATTATAGACATGGTGAAATTAGCAGACAAAGATGGTAAAGCAGTCCGTATATGCTCCATGTGCTAACACAGAGGCAAACGTGAACATGATGAGAAAAATGGAAAATATAAAAAAATCTTTCTGGTCTCCAGTTCAGGAAAGAGCAATATGACTACTGTGTTTCTGTAGCCTCCTGGAGTATCTAGGCGGAATGTAGCCGTACTGACCTGCTACCAACATTCTCCATGGAGCTGGGAGAGGAACGAAGCAGCCTGCAGAGAACTGAATGTACACGGAGAGCTGCTGAGATGGGGCTGGTCTGGGGCCAGAGCAGCTGAGCAGGATCAATTCAGAAATGAAGGAAAGTTGTGGATGTTCCTTTAAAAAGCACATCATTATTGGTGGCCTTGTGCCCTTAATTCTGGTTTGCACACAGAACAAGTGACAATTTCCATGATTAGCTAAAAAGAATTCAGAGATTTTCCAAATTTGGATTGAATGTGTTTGTTTAAAGGATTATTTCCTGTGTAACTCATTCAGCACGAGTTATACAGGAAAAAATGCCTAAGCAAAGCAGATGCAGGCTTAGAGCTAAAATAAAGTCAAATTTTATGAGCAACAATGGCAAATGTGTAATATCTGGAGTATAAATATTTAAAATGGTTTTGTAGAGAGGAGAGTTAAATTAGTAACAATAATTGAAAGATATGGTTTACATTTAAAGTAAGTAAGAATTTTAGAGCATGACTAACACCTGAGCGTGTCAAGTGATATGTAAGTTCCTAGCTAAAAATGCTAACTCCTAGTCTGAGAAATGATAATCATTGTAGTAAAAGCTAACATTTATTGAGTGCCTACTATGTGCCAGGCAAGTGAATATCTCAGACAAAAGGTAACAGGATATCAAATGCTCTTCCAGAAATTCTAAGTGTTTCTTCTAGAAATTCCAAGTATGCATAGCTTTTTCTTTAATGAAAAGGAGTATCAGCTTGATAGGATTTGAACACTCAGCTGCTTTAGCTACCTTAAATGAGCTAAATGGAAACGTTTAGTAAACTTTTGATTCCAAATCTTAATTCTAAATTATTTGGCTATTTTTGTGTGTGTGTGTGTGTGTGTGACTCCTCTGTCACACAAGCTGGAGTGCAGTGGTGTGATCTTGGCTCACTGCAACCTCTGCCTTCTAGGTTCAAGCGATTCTCCTGCCTTAGCCTCCTGAGTAGCTGGGACTACAGGCTCCTACCACCACAGTTGGCTATTTTTTCTTGTTTTGCATTTTTAGTAGAGACAGGGTTTCACCATGTTGGCCAGGCTAGTCTTGAACTCCTGACCTCAAGTGATCCACCTGCCTTGGCCTCCCAAAGTGCTGGGATTACAGGTGTGAGCCACTGTGCCAGGCCTGGCTACTTTTTGAAGTGGATATTTTCACTGGGTGAGATGGTAGATTATAAATAGCTTAATCCAGAAATTAAAATTCATCTAAATGTTAGCAACACATAATATGGAATTTATGAATAGGCCAAAACAGCCATTGCAACCACTTTAAGCTAACTTTACATAAAATGATACTTTTATGCAACTTCTTCATTATCAAATAAAATATTTATATTTGGGAAGTAAGGCATACAATAAAAAAATAAAAATAAATGGAGCTTTCACCTTTGTAAAACAGGCACGACAATTTCCTGAGGACTCGCTGAATCTGAAGTTGGATTCTCTGGAGATTTTGGACTTGTCGACTGGCTGCCTTCAGTTTCTCCTATGAAAATGAGGACAGTAGTAATGCCCAGTGAGAAAAGGAGAGTCAGAAATGAATAATATGGTGTAATAAATGTGATATAATTCTCACATTTCCAAGTCCTACCATTATGTTAATCAATTTGTTTTACTATCAGTAATGCATCAGGCCTTTGCGGAGTAAATAATTGGCTTTCACATACTGCTGAATAATACCTAGCTCACACATTTGTTCTGCAGACTAATTAATGTTTCACAGTGTTTAAACACAATGCCTCTACAGAAGCAATGGCATTATAATGTGTTGGGACACTCTAGTATTGTAATTAGTGCTAATTAGGTTCTTTTCAACAGCTTGTGGAATTTACAAATTACTGCCTGTAAGATATTCTGCTTTATTTATTCCTTATGAAAGAGTCAGATGCAAGGGTTTAAATAGGCAACTTTAAACAACTATTCTCAAGGTCCTACACATACTCCTCCCCTCAAACCAGGGAAGGGCAATAGGAAGACTCCCTTCTCGGGATGGTTGTGAGGGAGAGCAACCTCAGTGGTATGCTAGGAGCCAGCTCACACTGACTGGCAACAGCTGAATCCAGGCATCTTTTCCTAACTCAGAGCTCAGTGACATCACATTGGTAGCTTCAAGTCAGCCATGGTGGGAGTCTTTTTGTGTTGTTGTTGTTTTTTGAGACCCAGTTTACCAGCACATCACTGCTGGTGTCCTTCTCTTCAATGTAGGGAAGCTTGTGGCAATGTTAACCAGTGGGCAGCGGCCTGAAGCCATGTTTCAGTTGTACATTAATTAGAAGGGACTAACTGCTGAAACAGATATCCCTCAAAGCTCAGTGGCTTATGATGATTTGTATCTCACTCATCATACTATCCAAGGTGATTTGGTGGGGGGCTAATGAAGGGCAGTGGGCTTGTGTGTGGACCCAGACTCTTTTCATCTAGTGCATGGTACCATGGACACCTTTGGTGATTTGTTGAAGCCTATGGACCCCTTTTTAGAGTAACATTTTTTAAATGAAAAAAAATATATAGAGGATGATAAAAGAAACCAATTTTATTGAACTGTACTTATCAAAATATTTTTAAAATCTGTGATATGATAATATATGTGCTCTTTATTAATGCATTCAATGACAAGTTCTCATGGAGGGTTTAATAACTACTGTCGTTTTGAAGAAGTGCTATTCTAAGATATGCAGCACCTTAAATGTGCTAGGAAAACATCTGTGAGCTCTATTGGTGACAAAGTCACAAGTACTGCTGAATTCCATTGTGTTTTGTTGCCTACATTCAGAATTGGAGGAAGTGCTGAATTTGAGTTGAAGGTTAATGAAACACAGGTGTTCTTTTCCTCCATTCAATGTTTGGATGGCCTGAATTCTATCCACAGAGCCCATGAGGGGCTACAGGCCCCAGATTAATAATCCCTGATTTGGCTGGGCATATCCCAGCACCTTAGAAGGCCCAAGGCAAGAGGATCACTTAAGACCAGTAGTCTGAGGCCGGCCTGGGCAACATAGTGAGACCTCATCTCTACAAAAAACAAAAATTAGCCAAATGTAGTGGCGCATGCCTGTAGTCCCAGCTACTTAAGAGGCTGAGGTAGGAAGATCGCTGGAACCCAGGATCAAGTGATGCTGCGGTGAGCTGTGATTGCACGACTGCATTCCGGCCTGGGCAAGAGTGAGAATCTGACTCTTAAAAAAAAAGAAAAGAAAAGATAAAAAGAATCCCTGACCTAGTGACTAGTGGCTTCATGATCCTTAGGGCTGCAAAGACTCTAAGCAGACGCTGTGCATACATCTGCAGATAAGGGCAGATAGACAGTGGAGGATTATGTGGGTAGATATTGTGCTCCAGGCCTTAATAATACATTAATAATACATTATTTCTGCCCAACTTTCTCATCTCCACATGACACACCTTACCTTTGTATCTTTCAATTGGCAATTCCTGTCAAAAGTCCTATCCCTTGTTTTTATTGTCACTTTTTCCTTTATATCACCTCAACATGTTGAACCTAACATTTCAATGAATACATTTTCTACTTGAAGTGGATTCTAATTTTGAAGGTAGGGTATATGCTTCTTATTCTTTATGTAAGAGAAGTTGAGGCTGGGCTCGGTGGCTCATGCCTGTAATCCCAGCACTTTGGGAGGCTGAGGCAGGCAGATCACGAGGTCAGGAGATCGAGACCATCCTGGCCAACAGGGTGAAACCCTGTCTCTACTAAAATACAAAAAATTAGCCGGGCGTGGTGGTATGCACCTGTAGTCCCAGCTACTCAGGAGGCTGAGGCAGGGGAATGGCTTGATCCTGGGAGGTGGAGGTTGCACACTCCAGCCTGGTGACAGAGCAAGGCTCCATCTCAAAAACAAAACAAAAAAGAAAAGAAAAGAAAAGATCGAAACCTTCTAAACCTATTTGTCCAGTGCAGAAGCCATTAGGGACATATAACTAATGAGCACTTGAAATGTGGCTAGTCCCAGTTAAGGTATGATGCAAGTTTAAAATTTTACACACCAATTTTGAAGTTTTAGTAGAAAGAAAATAATGTAAAATATTTAATTAATATTATTTAATACAAAACTATTAATAGCAATTACACATTGAAGTAATACAGTTTTGGCCCTATGATTGGCCTAAATAACAGAAATTAAAACTAATGTAATCAGTTTTTAAAAAATTTTAATGTGGCTACTGGAAGACAAAATAACATTTGAAGCTTACATCTATGGTTCACATGGTATTTCTTTTAGACAGCTGCTCTTGAATAAAGATTCATAGAAGATTCATAGAGCTACAAGGAAACTTAGAGATAAGCATCTAATCCAACTCTTTTGTTGTAATCTCAGAAGCTGAATGAGCTATTCCCATTTGCCTAGCTAGTAAAGCATACATAGGCTTGGAATTCAGGTCTCTATGCTCCTGGTGCAGAGCTCTTTTCATAGTCCATGGTATCCAACCAAACCAAACCAAACGAAACATTTCCAAGATTTAAGTTTCCATTTCAAACCAGAATATACTCTGATTCTGAGTTACACATAAGCACCCTGAAAATGACGAGCCTTTTTTCCAATTTGATGTATTATTCAACCCTCAACTTAAAACTTAAGGATAATTTCCCCTGCCCCTGAAGAACTGCAGGCACAAGCAGCCAGCCAGACAGGCTGGTGCTTGACTCCCTCATTAACCCAGATAAAAGAGGCCCTGAGGTCGTTTGCCTTTGCCCTGGTCTTCTGCATTTCCCTTAGCTGAATGGTTAAACTCACAAAGAAATGCTAAAATATTCTTATCTCTTCTGAATTTTGTCTTAAAGGGATGGAAAGACGTGAAAACCTAGTATTTCACATGACTACCCCTTTTTCCTAGCCAGAAGGTGGCACCCTGGATAGCATTTAAGGGAAATAATGGATGAGTTTCATTTTCTTTTGTCTCATTTTCTGTTCTTGGCTTCCACTCTAGACCTATAGCCAAATTCCCAAGGTCTGGAATATTTTCTGACCTTTGCGTCCTAGAATATTCCGAGGTTTTCCCCACCCAACTCACTCCCCCTCTGTAACTCACCAATTTCCATAAAATCACATTTGAGCCATTGTGTATGTAGATAATGTTTCAGATAAGGGCTTAGATTTTTAAACAGTTTCTTATCTTAAACAACGTAGTGCCAATACATAATCTTTCCCTGTTGGGAATTTTAAGTAATGAAGTGCTCCTTGAATCATATAATTTGTAGTTGAAATTGAAATAACATCATTACTTTATTCAGTGTTCTTTGGGAAACATCGTCACTAGGCTCTAAGGTTGTCTCATTTTCTCTGAACTTTCTCACCATTTTCAGTGGTTTCTGGAATGTTAATTTCTGAGAAGCCATAAGATATGTCTCCTGATCCATGGCAACTTTAGTGACTAACCCACTTACTGACACATTTCATGTTTTAGCATTTCCTCCCTTCAATATCATTATTTGGCACTTTCACAAGAAACTCCTGAGGTGTACTATAGCTAACTACTTTGTTTATTTCAAATCATCACTGCTATTGACATCAGTGGATGCCTGAGAAAGGGAGCACAAACCTTCATGTCTCCATATGTTTTTAATGAAAATATTTGAGGCCTTAAGGTGTGCTGATAACCAAACTCAGCGTTTTTCCAGGAATATGTTTAAATTTTTGCATTGTTCCTTCTAAGGAGAAATATATACATATGATGTATTTTGCAAAAGAGCATAAGTTTCACTAAGATATGTAAAAGACGCTTTCAAAATGGTATTTGTAATATGTCTCATTTTTAGAAGAGTGGACAAAATAAAATGAACTTACAGAGCAACTAAACCCTTAAAAAACATTTACCATAAAATGTTAACTGTGCAGCTTTCTTGATTCAGTAGGGCACTGGCTGTCGAGGTAGAGTACCCAAGTACAGATAATGGCCCCATCTCTTGCTAGCTGTGCTACCTTCTGCAAGTTATCTAACCTTCTCTAACCTTTGTTTCTTCCACTACAAAGTGGGGATAATAGTACCTCAGAAGGCTGTTGTAAAGACTCATTGCACTAATCCTCGTAAAGCACTTAACACTGTGATAGGGACATGGACTCTCAACAACTGGTAGATGTTTTATCATTTATAATAGTATACCTTCTGCAGTCTAAAGTCAAAGATTTTAAATAAACTGTAGATCAAATAAAATACTTTTCTTCAAAATCCTTAGTCAACCAGTCCTGGAGCCAGTTGGAATCAGAACTGAATTTCTATACATTTTCTATAATTTATGGAGTTGAGACTACAGCATGCTTCAGACTTAATAGACAGCATAAACTTGAGGGGCAAGTACATGAACTTGGTGCGGAAGAACTTGTTTGAATCCTGGTTCTGGCACATACCATGTGACTTTGGGCTTGTCTTTAGGCCTCGGTTTTCTCATTAGTGAAACAAGTTGTTTAATTGATTAACTCTTTTCAAAAAAACTTACTTAGGATGAACTTATAAACCTTAATTTGGAGCATTTAGTTCAAGCTTGTGCAACCCATGGCCCGTGGGCTGCATGTGGCCCGGAAAGGCTTTGAATGTGGCCCAACACAAATTCGTAAACTTTCCTAAAACATTATGAGATTTTTTTGTGTATGATTTTCTTTTTTAGCTCATTAGCTATCCTTAGTGTTAGCGTATTTTATGTATGGCCCAATACAATTCTTCTTCTTCCAGTGTGGCCCGGGGAAGTCCAAAGACTGGACACCCCTGATTTAGTCCTTAAAACCTCAAACGTCATGGAACACATCTATTTCTTTTTTTTCTTTTTTTGAGACAGGGTCTTGCTCTGTCACACAGGCTGGAGCATAGTGGCGCGATGGCTCACCGTAACCTCAGTCTGCTGGACTCAAGCTATCCTCTCACTTCAGCCTCCTGAGTAGCTGGGACTGTAGGCATGTGCCACCACACCTGGCTTATTTTTTCAATTTTATTTTGTAGAGATGAGGTCTTGCTATGTTGCCCAGGCTGATCTTGAATTCCTGGACTCAAGCAATTGCCCACCTTGGCTCCCCAAAGTGCTCAGATTACAGGCATAAGCCATCACGCCTGGGCCTATCTATTTCTTATAATAATGAAGCATTCATTGTGTGTCTTTCCTTCTAGTCATCAAATAGAAATATGCCCTGTTCTGTGAAACAGGATGAACAAAACAGACTAAATCCCTGCTGTCATGGCACTTACATCATGGAGGTGGTGGTAGGCAGAAATAAAATTAAGAAATAATAAGATGGTATCGTTGCCAAGGATGATGAAGCAGGGAGGTCAGTGTGGTTACAGAGGAATGAGCAATGGGAACTGTGAGCAGAGACAGGGCAGCAAGGTAGGTGGGAATCACATCTTAGGGGGATTTATAGGCCATTGGAAGGACTTGGGTTTTTACTCTGTGTAAGAAGAGACACCATGGGGAGTTTCAAGGAGAGGAATGCTGTTGTCTAAATTATCTGACTGTTGTGTAGAGAATAGACTGTAGGGGAGACAAGGGAGGAAGCAAGTCAGACAGGAAGAAGCTAGAGCTGTGATCCAGGCCAGGGATTATGGTGGTGTGGACTAGGGGGTAGCTGGAGGTAATGAGACGTGGTTGAGTTATAAATACATTTTGGAGGTAGAACTGACAGGATTTGTTGATGAAGTATGTGGAATATGAGGGGAAAAAAGTGGCTTCAAGGATGACTCCACGATTTCTGACCTGAACAAAAGAAAGAATGGAGTTGCTGCTTACTGAAAGAGGGAAGACTGGGGGAACACATTTGAGGGAGAAAATGAAGAGTTCTCTTTTGGACAGGCTAAGATTGAGATTCAAGTGGAGGTGTCAGCTAAGTCGATGGATGTCTCATCTGATAATCACTGTCATTTGTTAAGTGGCGTCTTTAATTACCTGCCAGGCACTAGGGTAAGAACATTATACATGTTACCTCATCTAAATTCTCATAATAACCCTCCAAGATAGGTACTGTTATCATTTGCAGATGGTGAGATTGAAGCCCAGGGAGACTGTGGCAAAGGCCACGTAGCTATTATTTAGTGCGCATGGTCCTTCTTGAAGCCAAAGCCCCACTCTTGCATACAATGTCACTCACTACACAGCCACTAGAGGAGGCGGCTGGGTGTCAGAAAAATTGAGCTGAGTTCATGCTCCCATAAGGAGTTTGCTGTATGGCTTATATCCATTGCCTCAACCTCTTTCTGTATCCATTGCCTCAACCTCTTTCTGTCTTAATTCTCATGGATACCTTGAAGGTTATTGAATTCAGGTCAGAAATATCATTTACTATTTAAGAGCAGAAAGATGCTAATGATATATGCTTACAATATATTTTACTTCTGATGATTACAAGTAATTTTCAGCACCAAATACTGTAATTCAAGGAAGCAGTAAGAACTGTCATGTAATGAAATTATTGTTTCCCAAGGAAATAAGGTTGGATGCTGATCTATGTCGATTATTGTCTTCTTTTATAGCTGAATTAGGCATTTGGCCACGAATTTTCGTTTCTAGCATAACCTAATCGAAAACCAGCTTCTTATTTGTGACGCTACTGAGCAAGTGAAGTTTTTCAATCTATATTTCACGATAGCCTTTAGATGAACAAGCAGAAGTATTATCATGATGTTCTGATTTGCATAAGCATCTTCTTGACAGGTCATCAGATATCTTTATCGTTCTTGGGTACATTTCATGGGCTGCTGAAAGCATTTCATGATCTCTAGCAATTCATCTTTTTACCTAGTTTAATGGCCCTTGTTACATATCAGGAGAATGATGGAGTGAAAAGGCAATGTGTCCAGGGCCTGCCTGCCTAAGAATGTGAAGAAAATTACATTGGGGAATAAATTATATTAACTCCTTCTCATCATTCAGTTACCGTTTGTAAATTTCATCTCACTATGCTAAACAATCCTGGATGGCCTGGGAAAAATGTCGTGCACCTTCTCACCAACAGGTTCAGATTCCTTGTTCATCGTCAAGATAATAGAGACCAATTATATTATCTCATGAGATTATCTGCATCTAAATTAACAGACTGCTTTGCACTAGTGAACAGGGTGAATGTATTCATTTAGGTTGGGGTTGGGTGGGGTTCTTACCTTTATAACTCTTGTTTTTTTAAAATGATTTTGGAGATAAAGCAAATAAAAAATCATTATCTTGATGGAGTAGTTTTAAATAAACATTTGAAGGAATTATCTTTTTATTGTTTCATTCTTGGCCTCCATTCAACAATAGTGATGGTGGTAGTGATGGCGATGACTGTTGACTGCCTGGGGGTGTAAGAGCCTTACCTGCGGCTGGTCTGTGACAGAGCAGGGACCCAAACCCAGTATTGCATAATTTTCTGTGGATATTGTCATCCCCAATTTCCCGATCAGAAACTGAGACTTAAATTCTAGTCCGAGATTCTTCACTTGATTATGTGCCCCTTAGCATAATCCTAGTTCAATTTTAAGAGTTACTCTGAAGGAAAACTTTTTCACAGAACTAATGACTCCTCTGCTTTCAGAGGGAAGTGCAGTGTGCTCTTACCCTTACTTAAACTTATAGTTGGTTGGACAAGCAGGAGAAAAACTTGGGTGGCTGTGTGACTATGGAAAGAGTGGAAGAAGGATTCAGGGCAGCCCATGTTTGGGTCCCCTTTGTGCAACTTATATAGCTGAGTTTCGGTTCCTTTGTATGTGAAATGGGATAATAACAATTAATTTACATTTTGTTGTGAGAATTAGGTTATGCATGTACTGTGTTCTATTCATAAGGGCTCAATAAGTGGTGGTTATTCTTTTTTTTTTTTTTCGAGATGGAGTCTCGCTCTGTCGCTCAGGCTGGAGTGCAGTGGCACATCTTGGCTCACTGCAAGCTCCGCCTCCTGGGTTCACACCATTCTCTTGCCTCAGCCTCCCGAGTAGCTGGGACTAGAGGTGCTCACCACCACACCCAGCTAATTTTTCATATTTTTTTTTTTTTTTAGTAGAGACGGGGTTTCACTGTGTTAGCCAGGATGGTCTGGCTCTCCTGACCTCATGATCTGCCCACCTTGGCCTCCGAAAGTGCTGAATATTCCACTTTCAAAGAAAAGAAAATCTCTCACCAACTGTCAGAATACAATAAATCCAAAAGATCCAAAATATTTTAGAACAAGAATTGGGGAAAAATATTAAAAGCCATTACTTTTATTTAAATATTTTAAATAACAATTAGTTCTGACTCTAAATTACCACATAAAACACAAAGAAAAATAGAAAAAAAGTAAATTATCCATGATCCTTCAATCTGTTGTTAAGTAATATTAGTATCTATTTCCTTTCTCTTCTTTCTCTTTTCAATATTTCATATAAGCATATCCACACACATAAAAAACAAAATTTGGATCATATTTTGTACAAATCTTTCTACTGCTGCTCCACATTATATTGCAAACATTTCCTTTATCATTAAATAGTCTCCAAACTCTTAAGTTTTACTGGCTGTGGAGGATACTAGCTGTCGTATGTCCTATAATTTATTTAACCATTCTCTTCTTGTTGGAAATTTAGGTCATTTTAAATTTTTCATTACTATAAATAATATTTTAGTGAACATCCTAATGCATACATATTTATATGAATCTCTGATTACTTTCTTAGAATTACTTTTTAGGTGTCAAAATGTGAATAATTTTTAAAAATTATAGTTTTAAGAAGAAAGGCCATCATAGATGCATAATATATCAGCCACACTGAATTTCTCACCTCTTGGAACACAGTAACTGGTCTGGACTCTCGGTCGCAGAAGTTTTATCTTATTCATTTTCCTACCCCTTTTGTGTTCCATGATATCTGCCCTATTAAGGTCAACTTGTTTGTTGAATGAATGAATAAATGAATACATGTATGCTTTGAACAGAAGTTAATTGAGTCTAGACCTGTTTCAGATAGAAATGTGCTGGAATTAGCTCTTTCTAAGTACCATATATATCTAAGAACTCTTGAAAACAAATTCATAAGCTTATATAATGGACCGTTATGATAGTTCTTATTCCTAAGGATTCTTTTATTTTTATTTTCTATTTTTGAATATCCCAATATGCTTATCTGGGACTAGGTTGAATAAATAATTTGAGAGTTCTTTTTCTCCATTATTTTTCCACTTTGCTGGAAGTGGAACATTTGGGGGACATTTCTGTATATCTTATAGTTTAAGGAGATTACGGTAAAGGAATAAACATCACGTGCTTGCTCTTTTGGAAGGGAATTTAAAGGTCATTAAAGATAATTTCATGCTTGAATGCCCTTACCAAGGGGGTAAGCAGCTTTCAATACCTCCAGTAATAAGAAACTCACTATCTCCTGAAGCCAATCAATTCATATTTGGACAGTTATTTTGTTAGTGAGTTGTGCCAGGACTGAATTCTTCCTAGTTTCTGCACCGCCTCTTGGCTCACACTTAGCTCCTGTGCCAAGTCCTCTGCCATTTCCTCTTGCCTAGGCCCAGCCAGCTGTCTCTGGTCTTTGGCCTCTGGCCCTTGATCAGCACAAGGCTCCTGTCTATATAGGAAGGGGGTTTGATGTACAGGAATCTGGGATTCAAACCCAGGATTATTTGGTTAAAGCCAGGCCTTTTAAAAAATTATTGTTGGAAAATATACATATTTATCATGTTAAATATTGGTAAGTGTGCAATTCATCAGCATTAAGTATATTCACAATATTGTATAACCATCACCACTATCTATTCCCAAAACATTTTCATCATTGCCAACATAAACTTTGTACTCATTAAATAATAACTCCCCATTCCTTCTCCCCCCAGACCCTGGTAACGTCTATTTCACTTTCCATCTATGAATTTGCCTGCTCTATGTACCTCATATAGTTAAATAACACAATATTTGTTCTTCTGTGTCTGAAGCCAAACTCTTTTTTACTACACCCTACCTTCATAGCATCGCTTTCTATCACTAATGCAATTTGTCTACTTAACCTTTTTAAAGTCATTTGAGTACAAGAACTGTCACACTTTTACAAAGATCTCAAAGACTTGGACTACATGTCATTTGATCCAACAGAAGGCAAGGTAGGAGAAACAATGCACTTTTTTTTGGACAGAGTTTTGCTCTTATTGCCCAGGCTGGAGTACAATGGCACGATCTTGGCTCACTGCAGACTCTGTGATTCTCTTGCCTCAGCCTCCTAAGTAGCTGGGATTACAGGCATGCGCTGCCACACCCAACTAATTTTGTATTTTTTTAAAAATTTATTTATTATTATTATACTGTAAGTTGTAGGGTACATGTGCATACCGTGCAGGTTTGTTACATATGTATACTTGTGCCATGTTGGTGTGCTGCACCCATCAACTCATCATTTACATCAGGTATAACTCCCAATGCGATCCCTCCCCCCTCCCCCCTCCCCCTGATAGGCCCCGGTGTGTGATGTTCCCCTTCCCGAGTCCAAGTGATCTCATTGTTCAGTTCCCACCTATGAGTGAGAACATGCGATGTTTGGTTTTCTGTTCTTATGATAGTTTGCTAAGAATGATGGATTCCAGCTGCATCCATGTCCCTACAAAGGACACAAACTCATCCTTTTTTATGGCTGCATAGTATTCCATGGTGTATATGTGCCACATTTTCTTAATCCAATCTGTCACTGATGGACATTTGGGTTGATTCCAAGTCTTTGCTATTGTGAATAGTGCTGCAATAAACATACGTGTGCATGTGTCTTTATAGCAGCATAATTTATAATCCTTTGGGTATATCCCCAGTAATGGGATGGCTGGGTCATATGGTACATCTAGTTCTAGATCCTTGAGGAATTGCCATACTGTTTTCCATAATGGTTGAACTAGTTTACAATCCCACCAACAGTGTAAAAGTGTTCCTATTTCTCCACATCCTCTCCAGCACCTGTTGTTTCCTGACTTTTTAATGATGGCCATTCTAACTGGTGTGAGATGGTATCTCATTGTGGTTTTGATTTGCATTTCTCTGATGGCCAGTGATGATGAGCATTTTTTCATGTGTTTGTTGGCTGTATGAATGTCTTCTTTTGAGAAATGTCTGTTCATATCCTTTGCCCACTTTTTGATGGGGTTGTTTGTTTTTTTCTTGTAAATTTGTTTGAGTTCTTTGTAGGTTCTGGATATTAGCCCTTTGTCAGATGAGTAGATTGCAAAAATTTTCTCCCATTCTGTAGGTTGCCTGTTCACTCTGATGGTAGTTTCTTTTGCTGTGCAGAAGCTCTTTAGTTTAATTAGATCCCATTTGTCAATTTTAGCTTTTGCTGCCGTTGCTTTTGGTGTTTTAGACATGAAGTCTTTGCCCATGCCTATGTCCTGAATGGTACTACCTAGGTTTTCCTCTAGGATTTTTATGGTATTAGGTCTAACATTTAAGTCTCTAATCCATCTTGAATTAATTTTCGTATAAGGAGTAAGGAAAGGATCCAGTTTCAGCTTTCTACTTATGGCTAGCCAATTTTCCCAGCACCATTTATTAAATAGGGAATCCTTTCCCCATTTCTTGTTTCTCTCAGGTTTGTCAAAGATCAGATGGCTGTAGATGTGTGGTATTATTTCTGAGGACTCTGTTCTGTTCCATTGGTCTATATCTCTGTTTTGGTACCAGTACCATGCTGTTTTGGTTACTGTAGCCTTGTAGTATAGTTTGAAGTCAGGTAGCGTGATGCTTCCAGCTTTGTTCTTTTGACTTAGGATTTTCTTGGAGATGCGGGCTCTTTTTTGGTTCCATATGAACTTTAAAGCAGTTTTTTCCAATTCTGTGAAGAAACTCATTGGTAGCTTGATGGGGATGGCATTGAATCTATAAATTACCTTGGGCAGTATGGCCATTTTCACGATATTGATTCTTCCTATCCATGAGCATGGTATGTTCTTCCATTTGTTTGTGTCCTCTTTTATTTCACTGAGCAGTGGTTTGTAGTTCTCCTTGAAGAGGTCCTTTACATCCCTTGTAAGTTGGATTCCTAGGTATTTTATTCTCTTTGAAGCAATTGTGAATGGAAGTTCATTCCTGATTTGGCTCTCTGTTTGTCTGTTACTGGTGTATAAGAATGCTTGTGATTTTTGCACATTAATTTTGTATCCTGAGACTTTGCTGAAGTTGCTTATCAGCTTAAGGAGATTTTGGGCCGAGACAATGGTGTTTTCTAAATATACAATCATGTCATCTGCAAAGAGGGACAATTTGACTTCTTCTTTTCCTAACTGAATACCCTTGATTTCTTTCTCTTGCCTGATTGCCCTAGCCAGAACTTCCAACACTATGTTGAATAGGAGTGGTGAGAGAGGGCATCCCTGTCTTGTGCCAGTTTTCAAAGGGAATTTTTCCAGTTTTTGCCCATTCAGTATGATATTGGCTGTGGGTTTGTCATAAATAGCTCTTATTATTTTGAGGTACGTTCCATCAATACCGAATTTATTGAGCGTTTTTAGCATGAAGGGCTGTTGAATTTTGTCAAAAGCCTTTTCTGCATCTATTGAGATAATCATGTGGTTCTTGTCTTTGGTTCTGTTTATATGCTGGATTATGTTTATTGATTTGTGAATGTTGAACCAGCCTTGCATCCCAGGGATGAAGCCCACTTGATCATGGTGGATAAGCTTTTTGATGTGTTGCTGAATCCGGTTTGCCAGTATTTTATTGAGGATTTTTGCATCGATGTTCATCAGGGATATTGGTCTAAAATTCTCTTTTTTTGTTGTATCTCTGCCAGGCTTTGGTATCAGGATGATGTTGGCCTCATAAAATGAGTTAGGGAGGATTCCCTCTTTTTCTATTGATTGGAATAGTTTCAGAAGGAATGGTACCAACTCCTCCTTGTACCTCTGGTAGAATTCAGCTGTGAATCCATCTGGTCCTGGACTTTTTTTGGTTGGTAGGCTATTAATTGTTGCCTCAATTTCAGAGCCTGCTATTGGTCTATTCAGGGATTCAACTTCTTCCTGGTTTAGTCTTGGAAGAGTGTAAGTGTCCAGGAAATTATCCATTTCTTCTAGATTTTCCAGTTTATTTGCGTAGAGGTGTTTATAGTATTCTCTGATGGTAGTTTGTATTTCTGTGGGGTTGGTGGTGATATCCCCTTTTTCATTTTTAATTGCGTCGATTTGATTCTTCTCTCTTTTCTTCTTTATTAGTCTTGCTAGTGGTCTGTCAATTTTGTTGATCTTTTCAAAAAACCAACTCCTGGATTCATTGATTTTTTGGAGGGTTTTTTGTGTCTCTATCTCCTTCAGTTCTGCTCTGATCTTAGTTATTTCTTGCCTTCTGCTAGCTTTCGAATGTGTTTGCTCTTGCTTCTCTAGTTCTTTTAATTGCGATGTTAGAGTGTCAATTTTAGATCTTTCCTGCTTTCTCTTGTGGGCATTTAGTGCTATAAATTTCCCTCTACACACTGCTTTAAATGTGTCCCAGAGATTCTGGTATGTTGTATCTTTGTTCTCATTGGTTTCAAAGAACATCTTTATTTCTGCCTTCATTTCGTTATGTACCCAGTAGTCATTCAGGAGCAGGTTGTTCAGTTTCCATGTAGTTGAGCGGTTTTGATTGAGTTTCTTAGTCCTGAGTTCTAGTTTGATTGCACTGTGGTCTGAGAGACAGTTTGTTATAATTTCTGTTCTTGTACATTTGCTGAGGAGTGCTTTACTTCCAATTACGTGGTCAATTTTGGAGTAAGTACGATGTGGTGCTGAGAAGAATGTATATTCTGTTGATTTGGGGTGGAGAGTTCTATAGATGTCTATTAGGTCTGCTTGCTGCAGAGATGAGTTCAATTCCTGGATATCCTTGTTCACTTTCTGTCTCGTTGATCTGTCTAATGTTGACAGTGGAGTGTTGAAGCCTCCCATTATTATTGTATGGGAGTCTAAGTCTCTTTGTAAGTCTCTAAGGACTTGCTTTATGAATCTGGGTGCTCCTGTATTGGGTGCATATATATTTAGGATAGTTAGCTCTTCCTGTTGAATTGATCCCTTTACCATTATGTAATGGCCTTCTTTGTCTCTTTTGATCTTTGATGGTTTAAAGTCTGTTTTATCAGAGACTAGTATTGCAACCCCTGCTTTTTTTTGTTCTCCATTTGCTTGGTAAATCTTCCTCCATCCCTTTATTTTGAGCCTATGTATGTCTCTGCGTGTGAGATGGGTCTCCTGAATACAGCAGACTGATGGGTCTTGACTCTTTATCCAGTTTGCCAGTCTGTGTCTTTTAATTGGAGCATTAGGCCATTTACATTTAAGGTTAAGATTGTTATGTGTGAACTTGATCCTGCCAATATGATATTAACTGGTTATTTTGCTCGTTAGTTGATGCAGTTTCTTCCTAGCCTTGATGGTCTTTACATGTTGGCATGTTTTTGAGATGGCTGGTACCGGTTGTTCCTTTCCATGTTTAGTGCTTCCTTCAGGGTCTCTTGTAAGGCAGGCCTAGTGGTGACAAAATCTCTAAGCATTTGCTTATCTGTAAAGGATTTTATTTCTCCTTCACTTATGAAACTTAGTTTGGCTGGATATGAAATTCTGGGTTTAAAATTCTTTTCTTTAAGAATGTTGAATATTGGCCCCCACTCTCTTCTGGCTTGTAGAGTTTCTGCCGAGAGATCTGCTGTTAGTCTGATGGGCTTCCCTTTGTGGGTAACCCGACCTTTCTCTCTGGCTGCCCTTAAGATTTTTTCCTTCATTTCAACTTTGGTGAATCTGGCAATTATGTGTCTTGGAGTTGCTCTTCTCGAGGAGTATCTTTGTGGCGTTCTCTGTATTTCCTGGATTTGAATGTTGGCCTGCCCTGCTAGGTTGGGGAAGTTCTCCTGGATGATATCCTGAAGAGTGTTTTCTAACTTGGTTCCATTTTCCCCCTCACTTTCAGGCACCCCAATCAGACGCAGATTTGGTCTTTTTACATAATCCCATACTTCTTGCAGGCTTTGTTCATTTCTTTTTCTTCTTTTTTCTTTTGGTTTCTCTTCTCGCTTCATTTCATTCATTTGATCCTCAATTGCTGATACTCTTTCTTCCAGTTGATCGAGTCGGTTACTGAAGCTTGTGCATTTGTCACGTATTTCTCGTGTCATGGTTTTCATCTCTTTCATTTCGTTTATGACCTTCTCTGCATTAATTACTCTAGCCATCAATTCTTCCACTTTTTTTTCAAGATTTTTAGTTTCTTTGCGCTGGGTACGTAATTCCTCCTTTAGCTCTGAGAAATTTGATGGACTGAAGCCTTCTTCTCTCATCTCGTCAAAGTCGTTCTCCGTCCAGCTTTGATCCGTTGCTGGCAATGAGCTGCGCTCCTTTGCCGGGGGAGATGCGCTCTTATTTTTTGAATTTCCAGCTTTTCTGCCCTGCTTTTTCCCCATCTTTGTGGTTTTATCTGCCTCTGGTCTTTGATGATGGTGATGTACTGATGGGGTTTTGGTGTAGGTGTCCTTCCTGTTTGATAGTTTTCCTTCTAACAGTCAGGACCCTCAGCTATAGGTCTGTTGGAGATTGCTTGAGGTCCACTCCAGACCCTGTTTGCCTGGGTATCAGCAGCAGAGGCTGCAGAAGATAGAATATTTCTGAACAGCGAGTGTACCTGTCTGATTCTTGCTTTGGAAGCTTCCTCTCAGGGGTGTACTCCACCCTGTGAGGTGTGGGGTGTCAGACTGCCCCTAGTGGGGGATGTCTCCCAGTTAGGCTACTCAGGGGTCAGGGACCCGCTTGAGCAGGGAGTCTGTCCCTTCTCAGATCTCAACCTCCGTGTTGGGAGATCCACTGCTCTCTTCAAAGCTGTCAGACAGAGTCGTTTGCGTCTGCAGAGGTGTCTGCTGCTTTGCTATTGTTTACTGTGCCCTGCCCCCAGAGGTGGAGTCTACAGAGACAGGCAGGTTTCCTTGAGCTGCTGTGAGCTCCACCCAGTTCGAGCTTCCCAGCAGCTTTGTTTACCTACTTAAGCCTCAGCAATGGCGGGCGCCCCTCCCCCAGCCTCGCTGCTGCCTTGCCGGTAGATCACAGACTGCTGTGATAGCAATGAGGGAGGCTCTGTGGGTGTGGGACCCTCCCGGCCAGGTGTGGGATATGATCTCCTGGTGTGCCTGTTTGCTCAAAGCTCAGTATTGGGGTGGGAGTTACCCGATTCTCCAGGTGTCGTGTGTCTCAGTTCCCCTGGCTAGGAAAAGGGATTCCCTTCCCCCTTGCGCTTCCCAGGTGAGGCAATGCCTCGCCCTGCTTCAGCTCTCGCTGGTCGGGCTGCAGCAGCTGACCAGTACCGATCGTCGGGCACTCCCCAGTGAGATGAACCCAGTACCTCAGTTGAAAATGCCGAAATCACCGGTCTTCTGTGTCGCTGGCGCTGGGAGTTGGAGACTGGAGCTGCTCCTATTCGGCCATCTTGCTCCGCCCCCTCCCTAATTTTGTATTTTTAATAGAGACAAGGTTTCTCCATGTTGGTCAGGCTGGCTCAAACTCCCGACCTCAGGTAATCCATCTGCCTTGGCCTCCCAAAACAATGCATTTCTTTGTTTTGAACTATATACTCCTTTTAAGGCAGCTTTTTCTTCCTGTTGTTCCAGATTTCTTTTTATGAAAATATGAAGAGTGGAGAATGTGGCCCTCCCCTCCCAATAGCAGTTATTCTAGTTTTTATTCTGCTTTTTAAAAGAAATATCGCTATTATTTCTCCAACAAATTTGATAGAAACTTTTAGTTTAGAAACAGTTACTATTTGCGATCTATTTTTTTATCATGAAATTTCAAACCTTCCCACTAATATCAACTCCATAATCTTTCCTGGTGTTACAATTAAGCTCCAAGGCTTAAATAAATCTGCATACATTTCCATTCATCCTTCCTCTTTCCTCTTTTTGAAAATCAGATCTACATTTGTCCAACTCTTCCAGCACTCCCACAGGTTGACAACAGTTTAGCATTCTTATTTGTAAATTTTCTCAGCATGCTGGATTGTTATTTTATAGAATCTCACTGTTCACTTTAAATCTCTTTACTAATCTTCAGCTTCCTTTTTCTGTAACCATATTTAGTCTACTATTTTAAGTCTGAAAATCACTATTCTTGGAAAAGAAGTAATTATGAAAGTAATAGGGGAGCAGTTCTCCTTTCACTTTGTTATTCCAGCAACATGATGTCATTGGTGCCAAACATCTGGCTTATTTCTCCCTTGTATTCCTTTTGTTTGTAACATAACCATGAGAATGCTTCTTGTTGTTTTTATGAATTATAGGTCTTAATCTATCTGTCTCTATTTTTGGAGAGACCCAAAACTCTCTTGCATTTGTCCTTGACGAGCCCTTCTTTCTTTTTTTTAATCCTAGCACTTTGAAATCAGCAGTCATAATAGAACTATGTAGGAAACTCCATCCTTTCTTCCTTGGTGGAATCACCATCTGTGACTATACAGACAAAATTGTCCATAGTCTGTGGACAGATGGATGCTATTTGACTCTCATTCAGAAGGCTCTTCCCACAGAGTCATGATTCTGTTTCTGCTGAGGCTTTTGAAATCTGCCTTCTTGAAGTCCAGGCTTTCTTGTCATATTTTCAGTGACTCTCTAGCTATAAGAAATGTCAGGGTAAATGTCTTTTATCTATTGCTGTTGGAATGGAGTTGGACAATTAACCAAAAGACAGTTAAAGTAGCAAATCATTAAAAGATACACATATCTTGAATCTTTTAACTTAAAATATATTAATGAAACAAATATATTCACTCGCTACTCTTTGACATAGGGCTAAGGTCTTTTTTTAAAGATTGCTTGTAGTCCCACACTGTCATTTTTGCATCATCTATAATTTTCAGTCTTAATTTCTTTTAAGTTGGGCAAGACCTTGTAAGGAAATCTGATGACAGAATCCATCTAGATCTGTATTTATAGTTGTTTTACCTACGTGTAATTTAACAGTAATTATTTTTAGAAACTCTTTATCAAAACTTTCTAAAGCATATTTTACAAAGAGAGTGAAAAGCTTTGGATGATTGGAGGGTGGTTAAGAGGGTTTCTGCCATGTTCTGTCATGACATCATTGATTTCAACCAAGGTTCGTTATTTCACTTCACTAGCTGGTATCTCTCCAAGTAGCAGTTCCCCTGGTTACTTCCTCTCTCTATAAAGAAAAATTCAGTACAGGCAGTAACTTGCCAGACTTTCTGCTTTTAGTTTAGAGTCTCCAATCAAACGTAGTGGAAGTTTCCCATCATAACTGTTTCGTGCGTCTATGCCAGCATTGTAAACTAAATTAGGAACATATCTCTCATTTCTTCCATTTGGACAGACAAGTTTGTTAATATCTATTTCATTAATATTATGATTTCTTTTCCTCTTATTTAATTCTTTTTCAAATGCCTCTGCATCCTCATTACCATCTAGGTGCATGGATTTTCACACAGGTGAGGGGCATTTGTTTACCTCGTTTCCTTACAGATATTTCTCTGGAATACTACTAAATCCTAGTAATTATTATGAGATTGTATTTACCACCTTATTCTCAAGTTCCCATGCTCTGGCCTGGACCTATAGAGCTATAAGACCCTTGAGAGTATTACTTTGGGAACGTTTTCCAGTTGTTTTCCTGCAGGAATCTCATGGCTCCTCTCCCACTATTCTTTTCCCCATGACATTACTGCAGGCCTTTATGGTAACTGATTTCATGGTTTTATATAAGTATTGCTCTCTTTGCTCTCCTATACTAAGTTTAGAGACAGCTTAATAGTCTCCAAGACGTTCTTGTCCTCATGCCATGTACTCCAACCCTACCCAAAGTCCATTCCTGCATTACCTAAAGGCCACCAAACAGAAAATATCCTAGTCACCACGTACCTCTTCATAGTTAGCTGTTCACTTTCCCAATATTCTCTCTTTTTCAAAGTCCTAACTATTGAGAGGAAGAAGCTATAACAACCCCACCTGTGTGCCTGGGTCTTCTAGTCTTCAGCTTGTGACTTCTTAGATGCCAGTGCTGTTTCTCTGTCTTTTAGCAGTGTGGTCATTCCCATAAAGACCCAAGTATGGAATTATGGATTAGTGGGCTTAGTATGTCTCAGCAGACTGTTATAATCTAGAACTAGTCACCAGAAAGATAGACAGCAAGCTTGACTGACCATATCTTATCTGCATAGAGCCTTTCATTATCACCAATAAGGAATAGTGACCATCATCCACCCTCTACCCTTCTACTAGTAAAAGGGTTTCCTTTTCCTCCATGTACACAAAGACAGCAATCAGCAACATTCGTAGAGGTAACTGTATAGCTGTTGCTGTACAATGTGTCAGGGACAAATGTAGTGTATGATTTTTCCACTTTTTTTTGCAAGATCACCTTATCCATCTCACCCTGTTTTTGTGATAAGCTTAAAATCCTGAGCTTTATTTTTTCCCTTTGGGTTGTATTCTTCCATAGTGAACTATATACTCTTATATCACCTCAGTGTCTAGTGTAGTGTGTTAGAAAACTAAGAACTTAATAAAGATTTTTAAGTTAATTCACATAAGCTAAAATTCCACTTATATGAGCAAAGATTTTGGGAGTAATTTTTAAAAATATTATTTATTATTATTATTTGCTTCTCTTTGATAGCCTTGGTACTAACATTTTTGGGGGTCATTTTTGAACAATAATTTGCAGTTGCTGAGTTATTAGTCTATGACTTGATACACTGCATTTCCCTAGCAAGTTGCATATATTCAAGCAGCAAGATATGTGGTCAACTTCTAAATAGTATGGTTGTTGTTGTTGTTGTTTTTTCTGTGTCATTCAGCATTAACATTATGCTCTGAACCCCAAATACAATCTCTTTGCCTCTATCAGGAAAATAGAAATTCTTCTCTAAGAAATGGCTTTGGTGCATTGGGAGACTAGAGTTGCAGTGATCGGGTGCCTATATTAATCCCAAAGAGTCATCATTTGAAAAATTGAATTTAAGTCCGAAATAAAACATCCATAAGATTGAAATGTAATCTCTTTTCTTTACTTTCTCAGGCTAAAGCCCTGTTTTTCCATTTGTTGGTCAATGCAGGCTTCCCGTGGAACTCATTCTGATCAAATTTTGTAACTGAGAATATTTGCTAGTTTCAGAAGGGTTCTTCACAGACATCTAAATCAAAGTGTCTTGACTCCAGGTCAGGGAATTGGAAGGAGCAGAATTTTACGTCTACTGTTTTTCTTTCTGGTATCCAAAGCTTTCAGCAGATTGTTAAAGGGGTTTATGACCCAAACGTAATCATTTTTATAGACATCTTAGATTATAAGAAGAGATATCACTTTCCAAAACAGCAAAATACTAAGCTCTCATTCCCCCACTGATGTTCTTCTGTTTTTCTCTTTGCCTATTACTTTTTCCTCTTCTTGGAAAGAGTAATTGAGGATTTTTCTGAAACATCCTGATTTTCGAGTCACATGGAGGTGCCTTTTCTCATATTCGATGTGAGAAACCACAGGGCTGGCTGCGTTGTCAGTGCAGACTTACCAGGTAAGTATGAGAGTGCTCCTATCAGCCACTGCCTCAGAGCTGAATGTGGCCGGTTAGATAGGCACATCAGCAGGCAGCGTCCAGGAGGAACCTGATTCTTTTTTTTTTTGAGACGGAGTCTCGCTCTGTCGCCCAGGCTGGAGTGCAGTGGCGTGATCTGGACTCACTGCAAGCTCCGCCTCCCGGGTTCACGCCATTCTCCTGTCTCAGCCTCCCGAGTAGCTGGGACTGCAAGCGCCCGCCACCTCGCCCGGCTAGTTTTTTTGTATTTTTAGTAGAGACGGGGCTTTACCGTGTTAGCCAGGATGGTCTCGATTTCCTGACCTCGTGATCTGCCCACCTCGGCCTCCCAAAGTGCTGGGATTATAGGCATGAGCCACCGCGCCCAGCTGGCTTCTGTCAGTTTCATCTGTGTTCTTCCTACTATACTAGAGATGTGGTCCAAAGCGGTTTTTGTATTTTATAACCCACAAATTGTATCTCTTTTAAATTGAAAACAACTAAATGGACTAAAAAAAGTATAACTTTAATGCACACAGGAAGTGGAAAGATACAGTACTTACCAAGTTCTTTTTCTGATAGTTTATTATTGTGTTTCTTGGTCTGTATAACTTTCATTATGACCTATCAGCTCCCTGAGAAATTATTCTGCAGATCAATAATTCGTGTGTATTTGAGTAAATGATAACTCAAAGACTTCAGTAAACTTTAAATTGTCTACTTAATTTGTTTTTTTAAAAACTGTAGGCACAATTATGATACTATGCATTGTCTTAAGGTAGTTTCTGTTATTGGGCTATTAGCTATGGGAGGTTGAGTCAAGATTAGTCAGAGAGCCGCAGAATGAGTGGTTGAAAAACTTATTACAAGTTAGGGCAAATATGGTCTCCTCTGTCTCTGAGCAGCTCATCTGTTACTGAACCCCGGCTGTAGCTGCATCTCTGAGAATATTGCAGAAACATGACCACAGACATCAATCTGTGTTATTACTTGGCATGGGACACAGGGAAACACTTCTCATTGGCATTTACTAAACAAAATAAAACAACTGTCATTGTAAGATACATGTGTTATGCTCCTCCATCTCATGCCCCCAGGGATCTAAATTCAGGAGATCTAGGGGATCTTTCCCACTTTTTTTTTTTTTTTTTTGAGACAGGGTCTTGCTTTGTATAAGGCCAGGCTGGAGTGCAGTGGTGCGATCTCGGCTAACTGCAGCCTTGACTCCCCAGGCTCAAGTGACCTTCCCACCTGAGCCTCCTGAGCAGCTGGGACTACCGGCAGGTGCCACCATGCCCGGCTAGTTTTTGTATTTTTTGTAGAGACTGGGTTTTGCCATGTGACTCAGGCTGGTCTCAAATTCATGAGCTCGAGCGATCTACCTGCCTCGGCCTCCTAAAGTGCTGGGATGATAGGTATGAACCACTGCGCCCGGCTCTCCCACATTCTTTAAATGAAAGTGTTGACATTTTAGGTGTTTAACTTTCCTAATTTAGAATAAGACATAGAGTTGAGAGGGAAAGGATTGCCAAATAGCTTCAATTGCTTTAGTTTACTTTCCTTAATTTCTTCTCTCTTCAAACTCTTCTCCTTTCTTTTTCCTCCTTCCATTTGTTAAAACTGTAAGTACTTTGGGTACTGTCCTAAGTGATGTTCAGAGTTAATACAATGTATATCAAATTTTCCCATAATGTGAACTGGAAAATAATTGGAATATAAGAAAGGATAGACTGATGTGTGTCTGGATGCCTTCTCTGTTGTCCCTGTTTGCGGCACATTGCCCCCTTAACCCGCTGGGAGATGTAGGGAGTCAACCTGTTCAACACGTCTCAAGCAGATCGAGTGATGAAAAGTTGATGATTTCACCATACCTTTCCCGCTAAGAAATAGAATGGTCCTCCTCAGATTTTTGCAGCGGTTATCTATTTCATCTATTAACTGAGAATGCAGAGTGTGCCTGAGCATTTTTACTCACAGAACTAATGAGAAAAGTTAAAAAAAATTTATTATGCAAGCGATTTGCTTGACTTTCTTGCGAAATGCTCATAGGAAGTTAATAGGAATTGTATTATTATCAGAAGGTTTTAAGACAACACTAGTTTTCCCCCTAGCCCACTACCAAAATACATTGTGGTATACTAATTTACACAAATTAGGGTACTATATACTTGTTTCTATGCTTTCATCAGAAAAGCATTTAAAATCAACACATAGTAGATTGTTTTCTTTCCTATATTTTAAAGCCACTCAAAGCTGAGTGGTATGGGAGAAGTCTGTGGTATTATACAATTTGAGGAATTAAAAAAGTTCCACATTACTGCCAGGCCTGCTAAAATAATTTGAAGGAATTTATTTACTATCATGCTTCCTTGCTACCATTTACAATCACTGATTTGTTAAAACTAGATGTTTTGAAGTAGAAGTGGAGATTGTATTTAGCCTCTAAGGTCCAGCCACGGTTCTGCTGGTGCCGGCAATCTAGAGGCTTTGGCTCCTGAGGTCTCTTGTCAACATGGTCTCTGGGAAGCTAGTTACCCACAGTGTCCTTTTTCAGGGCACAGGGTGTCTGGCCAGAATCCCCACTTAGCCCAGACCTGACCCCTTCACCTATTCCCTCTTATTCTGTATCTGGAGACTTTGCCTCTTCACTGGTTTTGTCTCATCCCAGAAATAGTCTAAAGTCTTTCAAATTCAAAATCACCATCTGCTTATTGGATATTTTCTCCTGAAGATATTCTGAGACACACCTGGAACCAGATATTTGTCACTGAAAATTTTAATTTATTCCACATTTTCCAAATGCCATAATGGAGCATGGAGATACAGAGATGAATAGGATTTATCCCTACCCACCAGAGGTATGCAATCTAGTATGGGACACAGAGCTCTAAGTATGGAATAATGATAGCAGCTAGCATCTATAGAGCCCTGACCTTGGTAGGTACAGTGGTAAGCCCTTGATATAACTTACTCATGTAATCCTAGCCAGTTCTGTAGGTATCAGTATCTCCATTTCCTAAATGAGGAAAGCAAAGCACAGGAAAGTTAAATAACTTGCCTACAGTTTTTCTGGTGACAAGTGGCAAAGCAGAGACTTAAAACCAGGCAATCCAAGGGCTTTAAGTGATTCTTACATATTATGTGATAAATGCATTTAAAATGTGTCCGGAATGGGCTTTGTGAATTCCAGAAAGGGAACTAAAATTCTATCTAAAAAGAGGATGCTTCTCAGAGGGAGTAATGTTTGACTTGAGACCTGCAGAAGGAAAAAGGAAGGAACTTGCAGAGGAACCTTGGTGACAAGGAGCATGCTGTATTGTGGGGACAGTAGGAATAGGGGAGAAGCCTTGGCCTCGTCACTTTCTGCCTTTTTGGTTTATGCAGTTGTCTCTGCTTAAGATTTTTTTCTACCTTTGTTTCTGCCTCCAGTTACTCCCCCTGGAAGTGTCACTCTCTTAAACTCAGAGAGCCTTGTTTATGGCACTGATGTGGTGCCCAGTGCATTCTGCTTTGTACTAAATATGCTGTATCTCACCTTTGTGTCAGTACCAAACTGTGTTCTTTGTAATTCTGCAGCTTCTAGTACATTTGTGTGTAGTAGCAACTCAATGCACATTTGTTGAATGTTGAATGAATGCTAATGAAGGCAAGACAAGCAAAATTCTCAAATAAGTCAAAATAATCCGTCATTCTTTCCAGATGGAATGGTAGTCAATTTGCTTCAGGAATACATTAGCCAATGGATGTTTCATAACATAACCGACCCCAAGTAACTCAATTTAGCTGCTGAAGCCAGCTTTTAAAGATGTAGTTTATCCACTGGCCATGGGATATTGGCTATGATTACTGGAGCAAGCCCTAGTAATACAGTCTTTATATAATAAATACAATCTTACTAATGTCAATGAGAATTATCTTTATATAATAAATACAATCTTTAAAATTGTATTTATATTTGGCATTTATGCCTCTCAGCACTCTGTAGTTTCTTATTAGAAGTATACTTTAACTTGAGAATTCCACTAGAATCATTAAATTTTCTGAATAGAAAGCTTAACAGTGTTTAAAAATAAATTTTTAGTGGCTTCATGATGTCAAAACAACCACTTGAAAGCTGAAAAATATGGTAAACATACTTTTGTATTTATGTCCCAGTTTGCTTTTTTTGATTCACAGAAAAAGATTTGACTTGATTACAAAGAAGAAAACACAGAGAGACAGAGCGAAAAAGAAAAGAAAGACGAAAGGAAGGAAGAAAGGAAGACAAAAAAAGAGAAAGACTGAGAATCTTAGTTGTTTTGTGATTAGGTAGACATAACTCGAGAATCTTGGAGACATCCTTATCTCTTCCCTCTCCATTAGCTGCCACAAACAACCCACCACTGAATAGTAAATCTAACTCCAAAATGTCTTTGATATTCCTTCTTTCCTGTTCATTTCCATGTCACTGCCTGACTTCAAGCTTCATATCAAATTGTAATTGATCCCTTAACTCTCATTTTGTGTGTGTTCCCCAAATCATTCTTGACATATCTGTGCAAATATGAGCATGTCACTTCCCCAGTAGTAGGTATCCATTGGCTCCCTGTTAATCTCCATGACCAGAGATTCTGTCCACCTCTCCAGCCTCATCTTGTGAGTTTCTTTCTAATCACCTCATCCTTTTAGCCTTTGCCTCGACTGGCCTGATAAACCTCTACCTGCCTGCTAAGTTTCAGTTCAAGCCTTAGCTCTCTGTCAAGCTCCCCCTCCCTCACCCGGACTCAGATGCTCCTTGCACCTGCAGTGGGTCAGCTGCTTTGCATATATTGTACTCTTTAGTTCTCACGTAGCTGTTTAAGGTGGGTGGTCTTCATCTCCACTTTGCAGGTGAGAAGAGTGAAGCTCAGAGAGCTGAAGTAATTTGCTGACAGTCACACAGTAAGAAAATCAGTGGCACGCTGGGATTTGAAACTGGTTCTTTGTATTTCAAGAACCTGAGCTCACTCCTCAACGTGTTGCTCCTTGGCTTTAGCTTTGCCCACACCTGCTTTCATTTTGTTATGATGTTCGTCACATTTACTGTGTTTGCAATTCTCCATTTCTGCTACACTCGTTGAAAGCATCAGCCCCACCCTTCATCTTTATGTCTCCAAAGAGCTGCACAGTGTCTGGCTCATGAGAGGTAGTTAAGAAGTATTTATTAAGGTGATGAATGAACCAAGCAATATGCAAACAATATACATATTCTTTTCTTTGCGGTGGTGTGGAGAAGAAAGGGAGAAGTAATAAGTTCCACTTTCTGGAGTGGAAGGGTTCTAGTGGGACAATAGAAGGTTGTATGACTTCCAGAACCATCTGAAGAGTGTTTTTAAGATTAGCGACTAAGGGCCAGGCACAATGGGACACACCTGTAGTCCCAGCTAGTCAGGGGCCGAGGCAGGAGCATTGCTTGAGCCCAGAAGTTAAAGGTTGTAGTACACTGTGATTGCATCTATGAATAGCCACTGCACTCCAGCCTGGGCAACATAGCAAGACCCCGTCTCTCAAAAAAAAAAAAAAAAAAAGAATCCGGCTATTAACAGAAGTCAGCAATGAATACTAAGGTGTCATCAGTATTACCTAATACTTATTGCTTCCTTGGATGAACTTATTAATTTCTTATAAGGAAATGTGCCTGTATAAGAAAGAAAGGAGGAAAGGAGGAAAGGGATAGGATGGAGAAGAGTCTTGGAGTGTGACTTCATATAAGTCCCTCAGTTTCTTTACTTGAAAACACTTATATTAATCATGGGGATGAATTGTATTAATGTGGGGTAGTGGGCTGAAGAATGTTCCCCAAAGATGTCAGGTCCTAATCCATGGAACTTGTAAATGTTACCTTATTTGGAAAAAAGTGTCTTTGTAGATGTGATTAAGTTAAAGAACTTGAGATTGGGGGATTAAATGCAATCACATACATCTTTATAAGAGAAAAGCAGAGGGAGGTTTCTCTCTCTCTCTCTCTCTCTCTCTCTCTCTCCCTCTCCCCCCCCCCCCCCCCCCCTCTCTCTCTCTCTCTCTCTCTCTCTCTCTCTCTCTCTCTCTCGTCTCTGTCTCTGAAGGAAATGGCCCTGCCAGAGGGCAGGTGGGCCTGCTAACACCATGATTTCATCCCAGTGATACTGACTTAGACTTCTAGTCTCCAGGACTGCAAAGTAAGTTTCTGTTCTTTTAAGCAATGAAGTTTATGGTAATATGTTACAGCAGCTACAGAAAACTCACCAGGAGGCAACAATACAGGAACATGAGAAATATGAGGCCTGACAGAGAGCTCCTTTGGATGGCTCTTCCTCCCCACTACCCTTGGAAAGCTTGCTCTTTCACTCTCCAGGGGATCAAAACCAGGGAGACTGCCTGCTGCTAATACTACACTCCCGGAATCTGTGAGTTCTCCTGTTGTTCTTTTCTCCCTCAGGTTCCTCCGATTCCAGAATCTGTCATAGTCCAAGCAGAGCACATATGCACTCCTTTTGAGTACATATGGCTTTCATGGTCTGGTGATGGAATCTGGGAACACAGTTATATTTGGATGAGGTCAGTTCTGAGTGGCAAGCTCATGTTACTTAATTAGTTTAGCATAAGTGTAAACCTTTCAATGGCCGCTAGTTTTCCCCTGTTTTTTGCATCTATCACAAGAAAAGGTTGGATTAGATAATAGCTGTGGTTCCTGCCAGCTCTGAAATCCTGCAACTCTCTCACTAGTCTTCATTTGCCTTCACCTGTGCGCCTGTCACCCGTTTATCCTAGGGAAACTCTTCTAACATGAGATTCAAGTTGAGCTCTCTCAGCTATGTAAGTTCCTGGAAAAGGATTGTTTTTCTTTCTGGATTTTAGGCCAAGCTAAAAAAAAAAAAAAAAAAAAAGGAAAAAAGAAAAAAAACCATGACTTTTGACTTAGTTGGTGTCCCTAGATTCAGACCTTGAAATTTACCCAACTAGGCTTTCTTTTTCCCAGGTACCTAGGACTGTGAGCAAAGTTGATCAAGCCAGTCTGAATGTTTGCAGATTTTCATCCCCCTTTTCTTTTCACATGTTTTTTAATAAAAATATATTTCTATGTATTAAATATTGCTTGCTTTAGACCTTCCAAGCTCAATGAGATCAACATTAGATTATTTCCCCTTCCTATTTTTTGCTGGATCTTATTATTATGTTTAAGACAGGGTCTCACTCTATCACCCTGGCTGGAGGACAGTGGCACAATCATGGCCCACCACAGCCTTGACTTCCTGGGCTCAAGTGATCTTCCCACCTCAGCCTTCTGAGTAGCTGGGACTAGGTGCATGCCACTGTACCCAGCTTTTTAATTTCTTTTTGTATAGACAGGGTCTCACTGTGTTGCCCAGGCTGGTCTCAAACTGCTGGACTCAAGTGATCCTCCCACCTCAGCCTCCCAAAGTGCTGGGATGACAGCCTCCCAAAGTGCTGGGTGAACCACCATTCCCTGTCTCAGACCTTATTTTTTATTTCCCTCTGAAAATCTCTACCTCAAAGACAGAAGCTTTGATTGTAAGACAGCCATAGTATATGACATTTGCTAAAATTAAAAAAATAATAATAATTTCTCTGCTATTAAATGATGGTCTAAAAATAAATTTCAACTTGATTTTCCTTTTTTTGAGACAGGTTCTTGCTCTGTTACCCAAGCTGGAGTGCAGTGGTATGACCACGGCTCACTGAAGCCTTGAGCTCCCAGGCTCAAGTGATCCTCCTGTCTCAGCCTCCTGGGTAGCTGGCACTGCAGACACATGCCACCATGCCCGGCTATTTATTTACTTATTGAGATGGAGTCTCACTGTCTCCCAGGCTGGTGGTGATCTTGGCTCACTGCAACCCCGCCTCCAGGTTCAAGCGATTCTCCTGCCTCAGCTTCCTGAGTAGCTGGGACTACAGGCATGTGCCACCACGTCTGGGTAATTTTTGTATTTTTAGTAGAGACAGGGTTTCACCATATTGGCCAGGCTGGTCTCAAACTTGTGACCTCATGATCCACCTGCCTCAGCCTCCCAAAGTGCTGGGATTACAGGCGTAAGCCACTGCTCCTGGCCATTTATTTATTTTTGTAGAGATGGAGTCTCACTGTGTTGTCCAGGCTGGTCTTGAACTCCTGGCTTCAAGTGATCCTCCTACCTTGGCCTCCCAAAGTGCTGGGATTACAGGTGTAAGCCACTGAACCAGGTCAATTTCAACTCTTATTTTGGATTCAAGGGGGTAGATGTGCAGGTTTGTTACATGGTATATTGCATAATACTGAGATTTGGGGTACAATTGATCCCATCACCCAGATAGCGAGCATAGTATCCAATAGTTTTTTAACACTTGCCCCCCTCCCTCCCTTCTCCCTCTAGTAGTTTCCAATATCTATTGTTGTCATCTTTATGTCCATGAGTACTCAATGTTTACCTCCCACTTACAAGTAAGAATATGTGGTATTTGGTTTTCTGTTCCTGCATTAATTCGCTTAGGATAATGGCCTCTAGCTGCAACTATGTTGCTGCAAAGGACGTAATTTTGTTATTTTTTATGGCTGTGTAGTATTCCATAGTGTATATGGACCACATTTTATCCAATCCACTGTTGATGGGCACCTAGGTTGATTCCATTCTTTTATTGCCTCTTTCTTGAACCCGTGATTTCCCATATGCATTCTGAGATCCTCACAGCTTTCGTCTTCCTCTTCCAACTTCCAGTAAATGTTCGATATGTTCCTGCTTCACACAATGTCAGGGAGGTCAGTTGGTTCTCAGACCCCCATCATTGTGAACCAGCATTGGTATTCACTAGAATACTTGGAAAACAACTTTCTTATGAAACATTCTATGAGTACCTGCTATAAACCAGGCATTTCTACAGCAGGTGTTGAAACTGTATGTTAGACTGTGTAAGATTCAATTCTTGTTTTAAAATGTCATTGTAATGGAGAAAGTAAGATAACCACACAAATAATAATAAGATGAAGTGGGTGCTGCTGTGATATTGATGGAAATAGCCCCAGATGCAAAAGTTGATAGAACTACATTTCTTTTCCTAACAAGGCATTTGCCATGGATATGAATTTATGAGCATCAGTTTTCTTACATGCCCAGGGGTCTATGGAGGTCCTATTTGTGTATGAAGATGTGGTGTGGAGTAAATGATATAAATGTATGTGGAAGTGCCCAGCATTATCCCTGGTTCATAGCAGGGGATTGGTCGAAGAGTCTTAAATACCAGAGAAAGGGTTTAAAGGGAAGGAGAGATCACAGGTGGTTTGGCGGATCCAAAAGGGCTTTGTGGAAAATGTAGCAATTAAGATAGGTCAGACTGGTGACTTCTCAGGGCAGGGCCCTTTTGAATTACTTTTCCTGTCCTTAGTATTTTATAGACTGTGCTGGATAAGATCAGGGCTTCCACTAATTGTACATTATGGTGAGTTGTAAAGTTTCTTCATTATATAATACAATGTAATAATAATAGAAATAAAGTACACAATAAGTGTAATACACTTGAATCATCCCAAAACCATCTGCCACCCCAACCCTGGTCCATGGAAAAATTGTCTTCCATGAAACCTGTTCCTGGTGCCAAGAGGTTGGGGACCGCTGTTCTATATCATCTCAAGGAATAATGCAAAACATTTTTACGGCTTGAAGCAGCCTTGTACATAACTTGTTTTATAATTAGATGCTATGTTTCAAATATTAGTAGCCCTGGGAGGGGTAACCCTAATGTGCAGAAATAGCTGGGTCGTATATGAGACATCTAGAGGAAGGGAGAACCATGGAGAGGGTCCAAAAGACAAACTTGACTCTAGTATTTGATGTGAACATGACCTCAATTGTAAGTACACCACTATTTTATGTACCTTTAAGAAAAAAGTGCTGTCAATTATGTTTAATGATTGTGCTGTGCTACACATGAGTTGGTCATACTGGCTTCTTATTGCTTTGACATTTCCTGCATTTCTTCTGGGATATTTGGCACTTTTGTGTGCTTTCTTGTATGGCTTGGCATAAGGTAGACAATTCTTTGCACATGTCTGTATAGCAAAATGCAATTCAACTTCATTTACCTTTTGTTATAGATCCTGTAAGACAACTGATTGCTGCTTTGCAATAAAATATGGAATTGTGGTCATTCTTCCAGAGAAAAATATGTATTCCACTAATATCAAATTTATCCTCCAACTTCATTTCTATGCTTTTCTACTTATACAATAATTTTTTGTTTCAATGGTGGGTTACATGTAAAGACATATAAAATGGAAATTAAATTTAAATGACCAAGATTGTACACGTGCAACTACACCATGATAGCAACTAGTAGAAGGCAGTTATAAGACCCCAATGATTAAAGACATACTCACAATATAGAGAGGTTAAAATGAAGGCTTGGTGCGGTGGCTCACACCTGTAATCCCAGCACTTTGGGAGGCCGAGGTGGGTGGATCACCTGAGGTCAGGAGTTCAAGACCAGCCTGGCCAACATGGTGAAGCCCTGTCTCTACTAAAATTGTAAAAACTATCTGGGTATGGTAATGGGTGCCTATAATCCTAGCTACTTGGGAGACTGAGACAGGAGAATTACTTGAACCCAGGAGACGGAGGTTGCAGTGAGCTGACACAGTACCACTGCATTCCAGCCTGGGTGACAGAGTGAGACTCGGTCTCCAAAAAAAAAAAAAGAAAAAAGAAAAAGTGCACTTAGAAACAATGAAACATGCTCTCTTTAAAATGTGCCTGCAGACTCATCTGCCTCATGCTGAAGTATTTTATCTAGCACTTAAGACTAATTGGTTGAACTACATCCCTTTATGGCTCTGGTTTTACGATGTACACTAATATGTGTCATAAAACCATAATGTACATTTGGTGACCACAATCATCTTATCAAAGGGCTCTGCCAGAAGGGAGGCTGACGCAGGAGTATCCATACCCTAAGCTCTCTTTTCCAAGTTGGTGGTTGTATGATTATATATAGAAGCGTCATGGTCGTATTCGCCCTTGCTCCCTTCTACCCACTACATGTACCAGTTAGGAGTTCGTTTAATGGGTGTCTTATGATTTTCTTGTCTGGTTTACCTCTTGATGGTCCACATTTCATAAATCATATCTCCTCGTATATACAGGAAAGCATATGTTGAAATCAATGAAATTACATAACTTGCCCCCTTTGAATCAGTTTCCTTCTTAACACTTTGAATATGCTCATTTCAGGCATCCCTATGCTACAGAGTGTGCCCTACAAATAGAGACGTGGGAAACCTGCCAGGAGAAATTAAACTGTCAGTCTCCTCATCTTCCAGAAGAGGGTTGATAGATACATCTCTCTATGTTGTGGCAGCCTTCAATCTGAATTGAGCAGATTTCAAACATTTCTCACAGCTGTGTACCTAGAGTTTAATCTCTGAAGACTTACTTCATTGCTGATCATTTGCAAGATGGAGAGATTTGAGTCATACCTTATCTGTTTTTCTCCTGTCACTTATTGGTAAAAGAAACAATGAGCAGGAAGTTGTGAAAGAGGATAAAGGAAAGTTCGGCAAACTGGATGGTCCTGAAAAGTCTGTGAGAGACACATGGAAGGTAAACATGACGGTTGCTTTTGTTTCTGCCAGTGAGGTCACTGGAGCATGAACAGGGCAACTTTGACTCGGAGCTGATGTGCTGATCCTTTGGAAGCTCTCTTGGGATGGAAGGGGTCTCCATTCCTGTTTTTGGTCTTACTGTGGTTACTAAGAGGGTTGTCTCTGTTCTAATCTGCTAGTTGCAGGCTTACAGTTGGTTAGATGATGAAATGTGATGTTTACAGCATCAAGCACACTGTTCAGTAGAAGTTTTAACAAATCCTCCTACTAACACTTCATGATAATTTAATCTATCAGATACACTTTAACAACACTTTTGACCACACGTTAGTGGAGCTGATATAATTAGCTAGTTCTTGTTTTATTGTTACATTAAGAAAAAAAAACCAAAATTTGAATACAACTCATGTGGTGGAGGAAAAAAAGACATACTTTCAGAGGGAAAATCTTACAAGTGAGTTTTATGGCTTAAAAACGGAATACCTTAAAATTTATGTATCTTCTTTTTTTTTTGAGGTGAAAATAATCTTCTAGGAAGTTGCTATTTATATAAAAAAAAAAAGTGGCATAGACCTTACTTTCAAACTTTAGAAAAAACTAGACTTACTAAATCTCACATAGTCATAGGACAACACTGTTTAGAAGCATTTAAAACATTATGATTTTGGGGTACTTGAATATTTGAATATGAATGAAAGCAATTGTTTTTAGATGGCCTGAATTGTTTTTTTAAGATTGGGTTTTTGGTGTGATAAAAATATTTTATTTCATGATTGTGTGGTAGTTGTACAGTTATAAATATGTGTCAAACTCATTGAATTTTACTCTTAAACTTGGTGAAATTTTTGTATATAAATTATTCTTTAATAACACTGACAAGAAAAATAAAGTATTTTGGGATTTAGAAAAGGACTGGCTGGAATTTCAAGGAAGGGAGTTTCTGTGGACATGCAGTATGACACCAAAATCATGGATAGGAACAGAAATTATTTTAGTCAAAAGCCAAATGTAATGAAACTGTTAAGAAAAATGATTTAGTGACTGCATTTTACATGTTTATTATACTTCTCATTACATTTGGGTTATTTCCCCACTTACGTTCATTTGTATGTGTGCAGGTAGAATAGAGCGGGGACAAGGGGATGGGAGGGTGGGTGTGCATCATGTGAAAATGAAGAGGACTTGGGGCAGAGCAAGATCGCCTCATAGAAGCCTCCAGCGATTGTCCTCCCTGCAGGAACACCAAATTGTACAACTATTCACACAGAAAATCACGTTTATAAGAACCAAAAATCAGGTGATTACAGTACCTGTTTTTAACTTCCTATCACTGAAAGAGGCAACAAAAAGGGTAGGAGAGGCAGTCTTGAATTGCCTATCCCACCTGGTCTTCCATCCCCTGGCAGCGGTCGCATGGCACAGAGACAGATCTGTACGCTTGGGGGAGGGAGAGCACAGGAACTTTGCATTGGAACTCAGTGCTGCCCTGTTACAGTGGAAAGCAATGTCAGGCAGAACTCAGCTGACACCCATGGAGGGAGCATTTAAACAAGCCCTAGCCAGGGGAGAATCACCCACCCAGTGGTCAGAACCTGAGTGCTGGCAAGCTAAAGTACTTTAGGGTCCTAAATAAACTTGAAAGGCAGTCTAGACCACAAGGACTGCAATTCCTAGGCAAGTCCTGGTGCTGTGCTGGCCTTGGAGCCAGTGGACTTGGGGGACATGTGACCCAATAACACACCAGCTGGGGTGGCCAAGGGAGTGCTTGCATCACCACTCCCCTAACCCCAGGCAGCACAGCTTGCATCTCCTGGAAAGACTCCTTCCTTCTGCTTCAGGGGAGGGAAGAGTAAAGAGGACTTTGTCTTGCAACTTGGAAACCAGCTCAGCCACAGTAGAATAGGGGACCAGGCAAAGTCCTGAGGCCCCTATTCCAGCCTCTAGTTCCCAAAGGATATTTCTAAAGACATCCGGGACCAGAAGGGAACTTGCTACCTTGAAGGGAAGGCCCCAGTCCTGGCAGGATTCATCACCTGCTGGCTAAAGAGCCCTTGGGCCTTGAATAAACATCAACAGTGCCCAGGCAGTACTCGCCATGGGCATTGAGTGAGACTCAGAGCTGTGCTGGATTCAGGTATGATCCAGGACATTCCCAACTGTGGCGGCCACAGAGAGAGACTCTTCTGCTTGCGTAAAGGAGAGGGAAGAGTGTAAAAGATTTTTTCTTGTGGCTTGGGTGCCAGCTCAGCTGCAGTAGAATAGAGCACCAGGTAGATTCCTAAGGTTTCTGGCTCTAGGTCCTGGCTCCAGGATGGCATCTCTAGACCCGCTCAGAGTCTGGGGGAACTCACCACTCTGAAAATAAGGACACAAGCCAAGCTCATCTTGCTATCTGCGAATTGTAGGGCCCTAAGGCCTTGAGCAAACATAGGTTGTAGGCAGGCAGTGGTTATCACAGGCCTTGGGTGAGTCCTAGTGCTGTGCCTGCTTCAGGTCTGACCAAGTATAGTCCCAGTGGTGATGGCCACTGGGTGCTTGTGTCACCCCTCCTCCAGCTCCAGGCAGCTCAGCACAGAGAAAGAGACTCCATTTGTTTTGGAGAAAGCAAGGGACGAGAACAAGACTCTACTCGGTAATCCAGGAATTTTTTCTGGATCTTATCCAAGACCACCAAGGTGGTATCTCTATGAATCCATAAGAGCCACAGCATTACTTAATGCAGATATGGCAGAAGTGACCAAAAACTTAGATGATAACACCTAAGTTCCTTTGAATACCTGGAAAGCCTTCCTAAGAAGGAAGAGTACAAACAAGCCCAGACTGAGAACACTACAATAAATACCTAACTCTTCAATGCCCAGACACTGATGAACATCCACAAGCATCAAGACCATCCAGGAAAACATGACCTCACCAGAACTAAATAAGGCACCAGGGACCAATCTTGGAGAGACAGAGATATTTGACCTTTCAGGCAGAGAATTCAAAATAGCTGTTGTGAGGAAATTCACCAAAATTCAAGATAACACAGAGGAGGAATTCAGAATCCTATCAGATAAATTTAACAAAGATATTTAAATAAGTAAAAAGAATTAAGCCGAAATTCTGGAGTTGAAAAATGTAATTGATATACTGAAGAATGCATCAAAGTCCCTTAATAACAGAACTGATCAAGCAAGAGAAAGAATTAGTGAGCTTGAAGACAGGCTGTTTGAAAATACACAATCAGAGGAGATTAAAGAAAAAAGAATGAAGCATGCCTAGAAGATCTAGAAAATAGTCTCAAAAGGGCGAGTCTGAGTTACTGGCCTTAAAGAGGAGGTAGACAGACAGATAGGGGTAGAAAGTTCATTCAAAGGAATAATAAGAAGGCTTTCCAAACCTCAATAAATATATAAATATTCAAGTACAAGAAGGTTATAGAACACCTTACTTGGGTTATAGGTTTAACCCAAATAAGACTATCTTAAGACATCCAGTAATTAAACTCTGATGGTCAAGGATAAAGAAAGTATCCTAAAAGAAGCAAGAGAAAAGAAATAAATAACATACTACTGAGGCTGGGTGTGGTGGCTCATGTCTGTAATTCCAGCACTTTTGGAGGCCAAGGTGGACAGATTAGTTGAGGTCAGGAGTTCGAGACCAGCCTGGCCAACATGGTGAAACTTTGTCTTTACAAAACACACAAAAATTAGCTGGGCATGGTAGTGCATGCCTGTAATCCCAGCTACTCAGGAGTCTGAGACAGGAGAATCACTTGAACCCAGGAGGTGGAGGTTGCAGTAAGCAGAGATTCCACCACTGCACTCCAGCCTGTGCGATACAGTAACTGAGACTCGTCTTAAAAACCAAAACAAACAGACAAATAAAAAACATACAATGAAGCTCCAATATGTCTGGCAGCAGACTTCTTAGTGGAAACCTTGCAGGCCAGAAGAAAGTAGCATGACATATTTCAAGTACCGAAGGGAAAAAAAATACCTCGTATCCTAGAATAGTATATCCAGCAAAAATACCCTTCAAACATGAAAGATAAATAGGGACTTTCTTAGACAAGCTAAGGGATTTCATCAATGCCAGACCTGTCCTACAAGAAATGCTACAGGGAGTCCTTCAGTCTGAAAGTAAAGGACAATAATGAGCAATAGGAAAGCATTTGAAGGTTCAAACTCACTAGTAACAGTAAGTACACAGAAAAAGCCAGAAAATTATAAAACACTGTAATTGTGGTGTGTAAACTACTCATATCTTGAGTAGAAAGACTAAAAGATGGACTGATCAAAAATAATAACTATAAGTTTTCAAGGCATAGACAATACAATAAGCTATAAATATAACAACAGAAAATTAAAAAGTGGATTAACAGAAAGTTAAAAGGATGAAGTTAACATATAGAGTTTTTATTAGTTTTCTCTTTGCTTGTTTGTTTATGCAATCAGTGTTAAGTTGTCATCAGTTTAAGGGGTTATAAGAGACTATTTGCAAGCCTCATGGTAGCCTCAAATAAAAAATCATATAACAAACAAAAAATAAAAATCAAGAAATTAAAAACACCACCAGAGAAAGATCCTCTTCACCAATAAAATGACAGAAAGGAAGAAAAGAAGGAAGAGAAGACCAAAAAGCAATCAGAAAACTAATAACAAAATAGCAGGAGTAAGCCCTTACTTATCAATAATAGCATTGAATGTAAGTGGACTAAACTCTCCAATCAAAATACATAGAATGGCTGAATGGATAAAACACAAGACTCAATGATTAGTTGCCTATAGGAAATACACTTCACCTATAATGACTCACATAGACTGAAAATAAAGGGATGGAAAAAGATGTTCCATACAAATGAAAACCAAAAAAGAGCAGGAGTAACTGTACTTAGATAAAATAGATTTCAAAATAAAAACTATAAAAAGAGACAAAGAGAGTCATTTTAGAATGATAAAGGGGTCAATTCAGTAAGAGGTTGTAACAATTGTAAATATACATGCACCCAACACTAGAGCACCCAGATATTATTATAAGCAGCCAATAACAGAAGCAAATTAATAATAAAGATTAGAGCAGAAATAAGTGAAATGGAAATGAAAAAACAACACAAAAGATCAATGAAACAAAAAGTTGGGTTTTTGAAAAGATGAGTAAAATTGACAAACCTTTCGTCAGACTAAGAAAAAAAGAGAAGACACAAATAAAATTAGACCTGAAAACTGAAACATTACAACCAATGCTGCAGAAATTCAAAGGATCATTAGCGGCTACTATGGGCAACTATATGTCAATAAATTTGAAAACCTAGAAGAAATGGATAATTCCTGGATACCTACAACCTACCAATATTGAACCATGAAGTAATTCAAAACTTGAACAGACTGATAACAAGTAATGAGATCAAAGCTGTAATAAATATATAGCAAAGAAAAGCCCAGGGCCTGATAGCTTCACTGCTGGATTTTACCAAACATTTAAAGAACTAATACCAATCCTACCCAAACTATTCTGAAAAACAGAAGAGAGGCAAATACTTCCAAATTCATTCCATGAGGCCAGTATTACCTGATACTAAACCCAGACAAAGACACATCAAAAAAAGAAAACTACAGGCCAATATTGTTGATGGATATTGATGCAAAAATCCTCAACAAAATACTAGTAAATGGAATTCAACAAAACATTAAAAAGATCATTTATCATGATGAAGTGGGATTTATCCCAGAGATGCAAGGATGATTCTATATATGCAAATCAATCAATGTGATACATCATATCAACAGAATTAAGGACAAAAACCATATGATCATTTCAATTGATACTGAAAAGCATTTGATAAAATTCAACATCCCTTTGTGATAAAAGCCCCAAAAACTGCGTATAGAAGAGACATACCTCAACACAATAAAAGCCATATATGACAGGTCCACGGCTAGTATCATACTGAATGGGGAAAAACCGAAATCCTTTCCTCTAAGATCTGAAACACAACAGGGACACCCGCTTCATCACTGTTATTCAGCATAGTACTGGACATCCCAGCTAGAGCAACCAGACAAGAGAAAGAAATAAAAGGCATCTAAATTGGACAGGAAGACATCAAATTATTCTTGTTTGCAGATGATATGATCTTAGGAAAAATATGAAGACTCTACCAAAAAAAAAAAAAAACTATTAGAACTGATAAACAAATTCAGTAAAGTTGCAGGATACAAAATCAACATACAAAAATCAGTAGCATTTCTATATGCCAGCAGTGAACAATCTGAAAATGAAATCAAGAAAGTAATCCCACTTACAGTAGATGCTAATAAAATTAAATACCTAGAAATTAACCAAAGAAGTGAAAGATCTCTACAATGATAACTATAAAACATTGATGAAAGAAATTGCAGATGGCACACACAAAAAGGAAAGATATTCCATGTTCATGGGTTGGAATTATCAATATTGTTAAAATGTCCATTCCACCCAACCCAAAGCAATCTACCAATGCAATCCTTATCAAAATACCAATGACATTGTTCACAGAAATAGAAAAGACAATCCTAAAATTTATATGGAACCACAAAAGACCCAGGAGAGCCAAAGTTATCATGAGCAAAAAGAACAAAACTGGAGGAATCAGATTACCTGACTTCAAATTGTAGTACAGAGTTATAGTAACCAAAACAGCATGGTATTGGCATAAAACCAAACACATGGAACACCAGTGGAACAGAATAGAGAACCCAGAAATAAATCCATATATCTACAGTGCACTTATATCCCACAAAGGTACCAAGAGCATACTTTGGAGAAGAGACAGTCTCTTCAGTAAGTGGTGCTAGGAAAACTGGAGGTCCATATGCAGAAGAATGAAACTAGACCCCCATCTCTTGCCATATACAAAAACCAAATCAAAATAGATTAAAGACTTAAATCTAAGATGTCAAAGTATGAAACTACTAAAATAAAATATTAGGGAAACTCACTAGGACATTGGACTGAGCAAAGGTTTCTTGAGTAATGTCCCATAAGCATGGGCAACCAAAGCAAAAATGGACAAATGGGATTCCATCAAGTTAAAAGGCTTCTGCACAGCAAATGAAACAATCACAAAGTGAAGAGATAACTGACAGAATGGGAGAAAATATTTGCAAACTATCCATCTGACAGGGGCTAATAACCAGAATGTATAAGAAGCTTAAACAACTCTGTAAGAAACAATCTAATAATCTGATTTAACTCACGCCTGTAATCCCAGCACTTTGGGAGGCCGAAACACGTGGATCACCTGAAGTCAGGAGTTCGAGACCAGCCAGACCCACATGGTGAAATGCCGTCTCTACTAAAAATACAAAAATCAGCTGGGTGTGGTGGCAGGCGCCTGTAATCCCAGCTACTCATGAGACTGAGGCAGGAGAATCACTTGAACCTAGGAGGCGGATGTTGCAGTGAACCAAGACTGCACCAATGCACTTCAGCCTGGGTGAAAGAGTGAGATTCCATCTCAAAACAACAAAACAAACAAACAACAACAACAAAAAAAAACAAAAGGGACAAAAGATCTGAATAGATATTTCTCAAAAGAAGACAAACAAATGGCAGACAGCTACCTGAAAAGGTGCCCAAAGTGAGAACTTGGCATGTTCTCACTTGTTTGTGGGAGCTAAAAATTAAAACAATTGAGTTCATGGAGATCAGGAGTAGAACAGTAGTTACCAGAGGCTGGAAAGAGTAGTGGGTGAGGTGAAGGGGGTTGGTTAATAGGTAAAAACATGTAGTTAGATAGAATGAATAAGATCTAGTATTTGATAGTATAACAGGGTGACTAGAGTCAACAATAATTTATTGTACATTTAATAATAACTAAAAGTATAATTGGATTGTTTGTAACACAAAGAAAGGATAAATGCTTGATGTGATGGCTGCCCCATTTATACTGATGTGATTATTACACATTATATGCCTTATCAAAATATGTCATGTATCCCATAAATATGTATACCTACTATGGACCCACAAAAATTAAAAATTAAAAAAAAATGGAGGAGATGTGAAAGGTAATTGGTGAGGGTATAGTTGTGGGGAGAGTAATTCCTTCTACTCTCAATTATGTGCATATAATTAACATTTGTATTTCAAAGGACTTGTGTGTTATAATACAAAAAGCATTTGCTTTTATAGGGAAACAGATAAGCCCCAATTGGCATTATTGGTGTTATTGTACAATTATTGCTTCTTTAAAATTGAGCCTACATGCTGAAAATAACCAAAGCACAGAATCATAGTTTAGCTAAATTGCCTTATTATAACCATTTGAATGTTCCTGAAAATAATGGCAGAATTGATGCTAATTTGGAGATTGCTATTGATTGACTACTCCTCTTGAAATTATTGAATTGATAATGCTGTGCTTTGGCAGCTGATGGCCACCCATTTGCCTTGATTTTTACACACTGACTTAATGATATGTACTAGTTTTAGTTGGGCAAATATTGTATGCTTTCTAAGCAGGCTATTACTTTGTACTGTTTCTTTGGAGAAAATTTCTTTCTTATCCACTCAAAAGTGAAATATGTCTTGAAAGCACAGCCCTTTGTAAAGACAGAAGGAAAAATTTTTATCTATGGGCCTATTACCCAATGATAATCACTTATCATTTTGGTATATTTTCTTCCAGTCTTTCTTCTCTGCTCAGCTGGTTCTTTCTTTTACTTTTGTGTGATTGCTCTCTCTATAAAAGTCTGTATTCACTTTTTTGTTGTTTTTGCTTACCTTATGATGCCTTTTTATGTGTTAGATATGTTTTGCAAATTTTTTTTTTTGAGACAGAGTTTCACCCTTGTTGTCCAGGCTGGAGTGCAACGGCGCAATCTCAGCTCACTGCAACCTCCGCCTCCCAGGTTCAAGTGATTCTCCTGTCTCAGCCTCCCAAGTAGTTGGGATTACAGGCATGTGCCACCATGCCAGGCTAATTTATTTTATTTTATTTGTTTATTTATTTTTTGAGACAGAGCCTTGCTCTGTCGCCCAGGCTGGAGTGCAGTGGTGCAATATTGGCTCACTGCAACCTCTGCCTCCTGAATTCAAGCGATTCTCCTACCTCAGCCTCCTGAGTAGCTGGCACTACAGGTGCCCGCCACCACACCCGGCTAATTTTGTATTTTTAGTAGAGATGGGGTTTCACCATGCTGGTCAGGCTGGTCTTGAACTCCTGACCTCAGGTGATCCACCTGCCTTGGCCTCCCAAAGTGCTGGGATTACAGACATGAGCCACCACGCCTGCCTACAAATATATTTTTAATAGTTGCATTCATTTTAAAATATAGAATGCCGGCCGGGCGCGGTGGCTCAAGCCTGTAATCCCAGCACTTTGGGAGGCCGAGATGGGCGGATCACGAGGTCAGGAGATCGAGACCATCCTGGCTAACACGGTGAAACCCCGTCTCTACTAAGAAATACAAAAAATAGCCGGGTGAGGTGGCGGGCACCTGTAGTCCCAGCTACTCGGGAGGCTGAGGCCGGAGAATGGCGTGAACCCGGGAGGCGGAGCTTGCAGTGAGCTGAGATCCGGCCACTGCACTCCAGCCTGGGCGACAGAGCGAGACTCCGTCTCAAAAAAAAAAAAAAAAAAAAATATATATATATATATATATATAGAATGCCTTACTTCCCTGAGGTTACCACTCTCTTATATTTTATTATACATAATTAGATCAGAAAATGCATTTCTTTTTGGTGGGAGAAAATTATTGTTTGCTTCGACTTTTATAATTTTAAAGTAGTTGATAAACTACCAAATTTAATAATAATTAAGATATCTAATAAATACTGCACGTTCTTACTCATGTGGAAGCTAAAAAAAGTTCATCTCATAGAAGTGGAGAGTAGAGTAGTGGTTACTAATAGTGGTTAGAAGCTGGGAAGGGTGGCGGGAATATGGAGAGGTTGGTTAAAGGATGTAAAATTATAACTAGAAAGAATAAATTCTGGTGTTCTATAGCACTGTAGAGTGAGTATAGTTAATAATAATTTGTTATTTATTTTCAAATAGCTAGAAGAGAGGATTTTTTGATGTTCCCAACACAAAGAAATGATAAATGTTTGAGGCGATGAGTATGCTAATTACCCTGATTTGATCATTACACATTGCAAGTATCAAAATATCACACTCTGTATCCCATAAATCTGTACAATCATTATGTGTCAATTATTATGTCTTATGGTGTCTTCAAATAGCCATAAAATGTTAATTGGTTGTATTTCATATCTTTCTGATAATTTAGTCATGGGCTCTGAGTTTCTTTCTTAAGATGAGAGCCTTGATTTTCCATTTTTACACATCTTGTAGGTTTCCTCCTCTCAATGTCCTCCAGTTGAAGGCTCGAACCCACTTCCTCTTTAAAGTTTGCTGCATTTCCTGTCCATTCATTTCCCTGACTTTGGTGACAGGTCTTATTTATTTAAAATTACAACAACTATAAATTTTTTCTTTCTATTCCTGGGTAAAGAATTGAGACAAGACTTTTCATCCCCAACACCTTCCCCTCCCCCAGCCCCCCACAAAAGGAAATTTCTTTTGCTTGAAGGTACTTTTGAGTGCCTGTGATTAAAAACAATTTTTTTTTTGTTATCTGGAGATTATTAAAGAGCCAATGACTCATAGAAGGCATTGTATATTTACATATATATTATACTCATTACCTAGGATGTTTACAGAATTTCCCCCTTGGGAGTTAATATGCAGCTGCGTTTTATTCCTCACCTGTTACCATTACCCTAATAGAGACAAGTCCAAAGTACCATGGAAACCCTTCCGGAGAAACAGCAAAACAGATGACAAAGCAGCTCATTTCTTTTCTTCTTAATGGTCTCTCTTTTAAAATTATTTCCAAAGCAGATTTGAGTGTGTTTTGGTTTTCCAGGAAGTAAATAACTTCTGATATTCAGACTGTTTAAATGTGGTTATTGTCCCCTTTGCACTGAATCGGATTAAGTCAACCAAGTATTTTGTGCCCCATAAACATGGTCTTAATCTAAATATTCACCTCAAAACTTTCTTTGTAAACATGTAGTTTTGATGCCTTGCTTCCAACAGAACAGTAAGCTTCATGTGGGATTTGGAGAAAAGGAATCAAACACTCCAATGCTACCTTTGGGAACTCTTTCCCTGGAATCTAAGGCTGCTGCTTCAAGCAGGTCACCTTGATTCACCTATAGGTCAGGACAGACCAGTTTGTACCAGCTATTTAAATGCTAAACTTACTGGTCTTTTTTTGTTTGTTTGTTTTCAATATGTCTCACACTAAATCACTGCATAGCTAAATATATTACTTTAGGATGAGTCTTTCTGACAACTTAATATTTATTTGTAGTCTTTCTGGTTCTCTAATGAAGGAATAATAAACTCACAGTATGTAAGAAAAAGAATAGTTTTGAAATGGAGTTTTCTAAAGAATTTTAGAGGTTTTTTTTTTTAAAAGTTTAAATGTTGGTATAAATGTTCCAGTTGTGTGGCAAATTAATTTTCCATGTGCATTCCCTTTATTCTGATGGTGGAGGATGTTGGGAGGGTGGACAGGGAAAATGCACTCACTATACAGCTAATATCAATTCTGTGCCTGCTACTGACCACTCTAGGCTCTCAGGAACAAAGATGAGCAATGCACTTTCAATACGCTGCTATACTGGAGAGAGAGGGCATGTAAACAAATCACTATATTACATTATGGTGTAGACATTGGAAAAATGGGGGTTCAGGTAAAGGACTCCATAAACATAGAAAAGGGAATTAATTCTGACCAAGGCATTAGATAAGGAGCATTCAGGAGAAGCTTCAAGGTAGACTTGCAATTTGACTTTGCAGATGAATAGGAATTTATCTGGATCTATAGGTTCCAGGAAGGGTGAACAGTACAGGCAGGTATGATGTGCTATGCTTAACCACTGTGGGGAATGTGCCATAGCCAGCACATAAGAGGCTCTGTGGATAGAGGAGAAGCTGGACAGGTGGGTTGGGACCAACTTGAGAAGAGCCTGGAAGAACCCAAGGTGGCTTTTACCGGGGGAAGGACCTGATCAGTCATGTGTTTTCCAATGTTACCTTTGCCGTGATGTGAAGAGTAGGTTTGAAAGGGGAGCAGTTAGAGGCAAAGTTAGGATCTCATTGCAGTCATTATATTTGTAAGAGACAAGGGCCTGAACCAGTCATTGGTGGCAAGGTTGCTTTTGAGAGAGATCCCCAAGGCCCAAAGGGCAGGGTTTGCTGACTGTGGCACCTAAAGGAGGAGATCCAAAAGGAAGATTCTGAGGTTTCTATGGCAGGCACCCCGGTAATGGTGAATCTGTTAACTGAGACAGGGGAGCAAGTTCGAAGTGCCTGTCAGGACTTTCACAAGGAGTTATTCAGCAGGAGACATTTGGAAATATATGGCAGGGATCCAGGAGAGGTTGGGACAGCAAACACACATGTAGGAGTCATTGGGTTGTACAGGCAGTTCAGTGGGGTTGCGTTTTTAAGGGAGAGAGTGACTGATTAAGAAGTGGATAGAGGTGATGAATCTGAGAACAATGGATTCAGGATATTGTTTTAAGAGGTTTGATGGTGAAGGGTAAACAAGAGGGCAGTTGCCTGAGAGGTAGATGAGTAATTTTCTTTTCCCGGACTTGAATGCATGTGCGGGTGAAAACTAGTGGTGAGGAAGACAATGGCAATCCGAGAAAACGGAGATAATTGTTGTAGTGAGAGTTTGGAAGAAAAATATTGGGGAGGTCTTCCTTTTGAGGTAGGCAGAAGGAGGAAACTATAGCAGATGATGAGATGAACTTAGAGGTGGATAGAAAAGAAATGAAACTTATTATACCTCCATTTTCTTAAAAGAGGAAGTCTGAGTAAAAGGAGGGTGGAGAAGGGAGTTTAAGGGTACGTTTGAAGATGTGAGAGCTGCTTTGAAAAGTGGAAGAGACAGGCCGCATGCGGTGGCTTACGCTTTTAATCCCAGCACTTTGGGAGGCCGGGCGGGCGGATCACAAGGTCAGGAGATCGAGACCATCCTGGCTAACATGGTGAAACCCCGTCTCCACTAAAAATACAAAAAAATTAGCCAGGCATGGTGGCAGGTGCCTGTAATCCCAGCTGCTTGGAAAGCTGAGACAGAATGGAACCCGGGAGGCGGAGCTTGCAGTAGGCTAAGATCGCGCCACTGCACTCTAGCCTGGGCGACAGAGGGAGACTCCATCTCAAAAAAAAAAAAAAAAAAAAAAAAAAAACAGTGGAAGAGATAGTCATGGGGATAAGAAAAAGTTTGCTGAACAGCAATGGGTCCAGCCCAGGCTGGGGCTCATTTGTCTGCAGTGGAGCCAAGCGCACAGCTTTGCAGTGTTTTCTGTACTGCTGGGAAGCCTGCGATAAGCAGCCAGGAAAATGGGCAGGTGGGTTTATCCGTGGCTAGATATTGGCTGGGCAGATTTTGAAGAAAGATTTTCTTAGGGATAAGAAAATCAGATATTCTTGACTGGTGTTAGTGAATCAACTATGAGTCCTGGAGATCAAGGATAACTAGTGAAGGAAGTAAAACTTGGAGGGGTTATAGGGGCTAGGGAAATCGGGAGGGGCAAGAGCTTGGAAGGCTGAAAGAGATGAATAGTAGAGGTTTAAAAGAGAAAAGAAAAAGGAAATAATGTTATGGACCAGGCATAGTATTTTCATGCATATCTAGTTTATCAATTCATAAGTCATTCCTTTAATAATAAAAATATTTATTTTATCATATTATACATATAAAATATTTTTATTTTGTTATATTAAATGGAACAAACACTTTTCAGTCTTTATCCTGGAAATTGAAAATTTTACTTAAAAAAAAAACCCTCATTTTAAAACTTTGGCCAAGTTGTATACAGTTTATTTGGAGACACACACGCACACACAAACACACAGACACACACACACATAATTATTCAAGGGGAATAAAGGGAAGTTAATGAATTGAATTTTTTTGCTCGTAGCTAATTTACTCCCCATCTACTGTGGTAGTAAAATAAAAATTAAATATTTACAGTTAGCCTAAAATTATCATGTACCTATTACAATTAAATAAAATGAAAATTTAAAATGTAAGCTCAAGTGAAGTTTCCAACCTAAGCTTCTTTTAGCATTACATGTAAATAATGTATTTACCTGTTGCAACTTTCTTCTTCCCCTCATTACCATTTTTTCGTTTCCCTACATCGATGTCTCTGTTACAAAGCAATAGTATCTATTTATACTATGCAGATCAGCTTCAATGATGTGAAGAGCTCACAGAAATCATAATAGACACATTTATTTGCATATTATCTTTCTGCTTCTGCAAGTAATATTCTTTCTTATAATGCTCGTATCTTTTATTTGGAGAGCTTCAAGTGATCTGGAAGAATCCCATTGTATTCCATAAAGGAGAGTAGATAAGCAGATGGTTTCCACATCTGCAAAATGGGAATGTTCATGGATTTCTGAAACTATATTGAAATTTCAAAATTCTCTGTGGCGGTTATATAATATGCTCCTTGAAACAAAGCATAGTCAGGAATGGACTAGAATCCAGGCCTTTTGCCAACAAGCCATTCTTTAATGCTATTGAGGTCATTATTTTCTCTATTTCATAAAGTCAACAACCTGACATTAAGGAAGCCTTTGCTATGCAGGTTTCTTTCAACCTGTGTCTCTCTGTCTGTCTCTTTCTCTCTCCGTTCTACATCTTTTATTCAAATTACATTTATATGTAGTTACACATTAGTTGTTCTCTCTTACCTCCATTCTAAGTTCCTTCACTAGATTTTAAAAACCTCTTACCATATCAAATAGAGCCAAGGCCATCCATCCTTCAAGCTACCCATCATCAGAGCCATACCTTATATATTATTCTATTCCTCTCCATCACAATAAAACAAAGGAAGACTGATCGAGTGCCCTCAGCATTCTGGAATACAGTCTCCCCCATCACCCCAGAAGTACTACAGCATCTTACTATTCTTTAGAGAGCTTTGAAGTGGGTACTTTGATACTAGTGAGCACATATGTTGGCGCAACTAACTTCTCCAGAACAAGAGCCTTCTCCCTCTGTGATTGTATGGATCCACTCATCTTGCTAATGCTTACAAATGTCAGATTTATTCTTCGCTACAATCCTATTGAATATAACAAACTGGCCTCACCATAAGCATCTCCTGGAGGAATTGAAAACACAGTTTCTCTGGCTTCCCTCATGTGGATTCTGAGTCAGTAGGTCTGAGGTAGGGAATGGAATTTTCTACTTTTTATCAGGCAACTCAGGAGAATCTTATGACCACTAAGACAAAGGAAACACTGAGATTGGTATTTTTACCCCTATTTTAAGATGAAGACATGAAAGGTTTTCTGGAGACATACTGCTCAATATGATAACCATTAGCCATATGTGGCTATTAAAATGAAAGTTAACAGGCTGGGCATGGTGGCTCACGCCTGTAATCCCAGCGCTTGGGGAGGCCGAGGCAGGCGGATCACAAGGTCAGGAGATCGAGACCATCCTGGCTAACACGGTGAAACCTCATCTCTACTAAAAATACAAAAAATTAGCTGGGCATGGTGGCGGGTGCCTGTAGTCCCAACTACTCGAGAGGCTGAAGCAGGAGAATGGCGTGAACCTGGGAGGTGGAGGTTGCAGTGAGCTGAGATTGCGCCACTGCACTCCAGCCTGGGTGACAGAGTGAGATTCCGTCTCAAAACAAAAAAAAACAAAAAACAAAAAACAAAAAAAAAAAGAAAAGAAAAGAAAGAAAAAGAAAAGAAAAAAAAAAAGAAAGTTAACTAAATCATTAATTTTGTAAAAGTATGTGAGATGAGAAATATGTTAATCTTCTTCACTACAGTAACCATTTTGCTACCCATATGTATCTCATAGCATCATGTTGTAATCCTCAATTATATATAATAAAATTTATTTTAAAAACTAGAGAGAAAAGAAAAATAAGTATTACATTTTTCAGTCACACTAGCCACATTTCAAGTGTTCAGTAGCCCTATGTTACCAGTGACTGTTGTACTGACAGAACAGATATAGAACATCTCTGTCATCCCCAAAATTTCTATTAGACAACACTTCTAGTAGAGACCACATTTGTTAGCATGTGATGTTTCTGCTTCTGTGAGTAATAACCTTTCTTGGAATGTTTATCTTTTATTTGGAGAGCTTCGTGTACTCTGAAGGAATCCCGTTATATTCCCTTAAGGAAAGCAGACGAGCAGATGGCTTCCACATCTGCAAAATGTGTTCCAGAGACAAAGTGACTTGCCTAAAGTCATCTAATTAATACATAGTGGAACCAACTTAATGAGGATTTAGACCTGCACCTTTCTGAAGTAGAACTTTGTGCCACTCTAAGTCCAGCTTTGCTCAGTGGAGACTGAGTTAGCTTGAGGGAAAGGATTGAAAGTTTCCTCTATGCTGAGATTGAAGCAGCTCTCTTCAGATGTTTCTGAAAGCCTAGATGTCTTCCTTTTTGGGTGGTAGGACTGAAACAGAATGGGCCCTTTGAGAATGGCTTAGTATAAACCACTAATGGTACCATATTTGGGGGGATGCAGACAGATGACAGCCATTAATCTGACTGCACAATAAGCCAGATTTTCATCCATGGCAGCAATCCACCTCTTACCTACATCCAATCAACAGGAAGTTCACCTGGTTCAAGAGAGCATCTACTTTTAAAATGTTTCCTTTTCGAAATGTGGAAATAACATTTGCTCTTACATCTAGGCAGTCCTTCAGGTACTCGCAATGTTTCAGATTTAAATCAGTGGTTTGGATGCTGGAGTACTTGTATCTTGCAGAACCAATATTATTGAATGTTGGTTTGGTTTTCACCTATAAAAATCTGCAATGTACATAAAAGAAATAATATACCTGAATTATAATACAGAACTATAAGTACAATATCAATTATATGTAACTGCCATTTACAGCTTGTCTTTTATGAGACTATACAATAAACATTCCAACTGTATGCTGGGAATAATTCTTCCCATTCTGTTAACCCATAATAGTTTTAATAGAGTGCTTGAGCTCAGGTATGTGGGCTGATATGTCTTGGGCTCTTACTAGCTTTCTACACCTATATAAATGATGCATCTCTCACTGGCAAAGACACAAAAGTTTGAGAACATGCTGATGAACCTGTGTGTAAATGACAATCTCCTATGATAAAGGTGGCAGTGCAAAACGGTGTAATTCCTGTGGAGGTCAATGTGTCCATTTTTATTAAAATTACAAATGCATTTCCTCTTTGACTTAGCATTTTCATGTCTGCAAATTTTTCATATATATGTGTATATGTGTGTGTGTGTGTGTGTGTATGTACCTGCACTGTGTTAAAGGCATATATGAAACAATTCACTGGAGTATTGTGTATACTAGACAAAGGAAACTGCCCAAGTATCCATCGATAGGGGACTGATTAATCCAGTGGTTCTAAACTTCAGTGTGGGTCATAATCACTTGGAGGGCTTGCTAAAACACAGATTGCTGGATTGTACCTCCAGAATTTGTGATTCAGTAGGCCTGAAGCCAATGGGCAAGCAGAGCTAAAATCCAGCCCATGTTGCATTCTCCATTCATGTGGGGCTGGCTGCATCTGCCCTGAAGACGTGGCACCTTTCCATAGTTTGCACGTAAATGCTATACAGCTAGCCATAGTCTGAGACTCTGTGAAGAAGCTGTCAATCTCATAAAAATCATAAATTTATTGTTATTCTGATAAAAATGCCAGCATTGTTTTTCCATAGGACTTGACATAATTCACCCTAAATTTATAAACAATTCCTATGTGTCAGTAAGAAGAAGATATATGGGAAGAGGATATGGAGTCACAGAATAAGAAATCTCAATGGCCAGTAAATATATGAAAGGTTGCTTACCCTCACTAGTAAGTGCAAATGAAGGCACCATTTTTCACCTGTTGAAACAGGCAAAAATGTGGAAGTGGGACAGTACCGAGAATTCCTGAGGATGTGGGAGGAGGTAACTCTTATACCCTCCTAGTGGGATGTGAATTGCGCAGCCACTTTGGAGGGCAATTTGGCTATATGAAGTGCACATGAAGATACTCACACTTTGCCCTAATATTCTTAACACACACTGTAGAGAAACTTGTATATATGCACCAGGAGATTCATGCACCAATGTTCACATCAGCATTGATTGTAAGAGCAAAAAGACAGGAAATACGTGAGAGGTCCATCAACAAGGAAACAAATTGTAGTATATGTTAGAATTATAAATAACAGTTAAAATAAGTCAACTAGAATTAAATAGGCCATGTACATGTGTGTGTATATATATTTACATATATATGAGATATATATCATAATGTGAGTGAAAAAAAAGCTGCAGAATGATAGGTGGAGTTAAGCTTGAACACATGGATAATAACATTGTATGGATACATACATATGTTGTAAGAGTCTAAAATGATTGACAGGAGTAAACACCAGTTTTAGCATAGTAGTGCCTGGTGATGTTGTGGGGCAGGGTGGAGGGGATTGCAAATGTAGCTGTAGTATTTTGTTTAAAACTTTTTGAGGCAAATGTGGCATAATATTACCATTTTATTTAGCTGGGTAGTAGGTATATATATTATTCACTTTATTATTCTGTCTGAAATGTTTCATGATTAAAGAAAACATGCACATACACCAAACTCTTGTTATAGTCATCTCTAACTCAGTGTATTTCATCTCTTGGCCCATATAAAGTTGGATACAGAGCACAGACCAGAGAAGCTTTGTTAAAGACTTTTTAAATACCACGCAGATGATGGGACTGGTTCATAGCAGTACCTTTTAACCTTGATTTTGTGCAAAACAGATTCTTAATCAGTAGATAAGAAAATCTACCTAATTAGTGCATTTTCCCAGGGAGCCTTATGGTATTAGCCAGCAAAGACTGCGGCTTTAATTGAGACAGTGATGCAACTTAATTGGAACACCTGAATGAGATTAAGGGGGGGTGAGTACTCACGTAAGGTCAGCTGGTTTCCCTGGTGCCCAGAGCTCTGCTGGGTCTATGCCTTTTTGCTGACAACCTCTGCCAACTGGGATGAAGCTGAGCCAAATGCTTTTACTGTCTTTCTTAGATCACGTAATGAAATGTTTTAAATACAGATTCCATGTATTTCAGCACGTATTATGAAACACTTTGGCATGCTGATTCTACTGGTAAACTTTAGAACTTATTACATAGAAGCACTAGATATTTACATTGCTTTTAACTTGTTATTGATGCAGGAGTTTAATATATATTAAGTGAAATAAATTGATAATTGTATTGAGACTCAATAATGTATTTTAATTGATTACATCTTTATTTGGGTTCTCCAGAGAAACATAACTAATGGGATGTGTGTGTATATGTGTGTGTGTGTGTATGTATGTATTATATATATTTATTATAAAGAATTGGCCCACACAATTATGGAGGCTGACAAGTCCAAGGTCTGCAGCTGGTAAGCTGGAGGCCCAGGAAAGCTGATGATGCAGTTCTAGTCTGAAAGCTAGCAGGTTGGAGACCCAGGAAGAATCCATGCTCCAGTCCATGTCCAAAGGCTGGAAAAGACCAATGTCCAAACTCAAGGGATTCAGGCAGGAGAAAATTTCTTCTTACTCAGGCTTTTTGTTCTATTCAGGCCTTCAACTGATTGGATGAGGGCCACCCACATTGCCCAATCGGCTTTACTCAGTCCACCCATTCGAAAGTTAATCTCATCCTGAAACACCCTCACCAGCACACTCAGAATAATGTCTAGGCATCCCGTGGCTCAAACTGACATATAAAATTAATCATCAAAACATCTTTTTACCCAAATTTAAGATCATTTCACAAGGCTTCTGAACAAAGAGTTCTTATGTTCCTTTATTAATTTAAAAAAGTGCTTGAATTCCTCCATAAAAATTAGTGTAGTACTAACAGAGAAGAAAACTTTTAAAAATTGTCACTAATCTTTAACAAAGTTTTTTTTCTTAAATGTTCTATTACTAGTTTTGTGACCTTGGATCAATTAATTTCTTGATCTGAAAATAGGAGAACATTGGAAAGGACCACTGTGATCCCATCCAGCTCTAGAGGTCTGTAATCTTTGATCTTTTCATCAGTGCATGGGTGTTGGAATGTGATTGGCATTGGTATGTCTATGCTACCTGCTACCATCCAGATGAACTCAAGTTGCTTTCTTAGGTGGATTGTGGACTATAGTGGAATGTAGTCTCAGTTATTTACAGTTCTACTTCATACTTCATCTCCTTGGTGCGTATAATGACTGGTTAGAAGTAAGTGAATTTCACCTATGAGGCCTAGACTCCAAGCAGAGCTGATGTCATGAGATTCCAGCACATTTATTAAGTGCTAGGTGAACTCACTTTATGGAAGAGCAATTTCAATAGGAAAAAGCAGTGACTTTAAAGAACGTACTATCTACATAGTCAATACTATTGGATTTTCAGGTGGAGTTTTTTGCCTCTATTTTTAAGAGCATCATGTACCATAGCTTTGGGGTAATTTTTCACTAACATACATTACTTAGGCGTGTTAAATTTAGTGATTAACTGATCCAGTGACTGGCAATCATTAGGTTGCCAAACACATAAAATTTGACTTTGTGATGAGCTATATTTTCAACTGTTCTAGGTCAGATTTTATTATTGGAGATGTTTGAGTTTTTCTCAGAAAAACTATATCCAGAGACATAGTGCTTGACCGAATCATGTGGACAGTGGGTCAAAACCATTTTGGCATTTCACAAAATCTTGTGAGGATAAGTTAGAACATGCTAAAGTGATTTTCATTGATGAGTATTCTGTCAACCTTGTGAATAGTTTCAGAAAATGTTAGCTGGCTACAGAAATGTTGAATGGTTTATAGACTTTTTCCTGGACCCTCCCAAGCCTAGCAATACCACCTTCCATTTTCTAGCCAAGTTCACTCGTTACTGTTACACATATCCCCAGACTCACAAAATGCAAGCATATCTGGGCCCCAAACACAATTATCTAGAAAAGCATTTTTTTTTTTTCACATTAATGGCATAGATTCTTGAGAAAGAAAAAATGTAAAATATAAAGCAAGCATTTCAAACAAATGTATGTCTGTGTGGAGAGCAGAAAAATGAAATGAAATAAGAAAAAGGAAAAAACATAGGAAAATAAGAGAGAAACCTAGAGGAGACACCACAGAACCTGATGTGTTGGAAGGGGAAATCATTGAAATTCCCAGGCTCGTTGCCTGGCTTATTTTATGTCTGGCCTGATTTCTTTTAATGTGCATGTTGTGTTCATTTGCATGGTTGCAATCTTTAAGCAAAGAATATTTTCAGGATTTTGGAATAATCTGAGAACCTCTGATAAAATGTGTGCAGAAAAAATTTAATGACTATGATTAGTCACAAAAAGAGCAAAGGGAATCTCATTATTTCAGTTTCTGAATTTCAGTTGTATGTTTTCCTTAAAACCAAGAAACGTTGTCTAATGGGCAAAAACATTGTTCTTCTTCATAAATTCATAGTTCCTGTGATGCTCTCTGAAAAAGCAGCTGTATCAGATTAATTTTCTTTTTCACACTCTGCCTTCTCATTTTTGTAAAGAAAAAGACAGTTGATCTGTAGCTTCCTTGGGGGGCATTAGACAGCTTAGAAAAATGGCAAAATAAACAAGATTTATTCTCATCAGATGTGTCATGAGAAAATTGGAGGCGTGCTGTGAGGTAATGACAAAATAATCTTGAAAATTTCCAAGCACTTCTTCCAAGTGGAATGGAAGGAAATTTAAAGTCAGCTTTCATCTATTTACAGCTGAAGCAAGATGTGGGCATATATATTTTTCTAACAATACAATTGGTTTCCTCCCCTAAAAAAAAGGAAACCGGACTTAAGGTCTCAGAGTTCTAGAAAGGTGTCCTCTGGAAAAATTGACCACAGTGGGATTTTAATTTTTCTGTGGAATAAGGTACTGGGAATTGTAACATGAAATGGTAGTGTGGTTTTCCTCTCTGTCCATCTTCTCCCATTTCTCTTACTTACATTAACCTGTGAAGGTATTGTTCTAGTAAATGCATAGTGCTGATGGGACCTTAATTTATTTCCGTGGTCATTTGCAGAAAACATTGTTTTTGCCTCTGCTTACCCACTGGAGCTGGTGTATACTCTCTTATGTAGCATCTGTAAGTATATGAAGATTCATTGAATGCCTTTGGTGGGCTAAGCTTTCTGTGGCCATATTAGAGATACTGGGCTTGCTTTTAGAACAGGACTTGGGAAGAACTTAGGGTCTCTCACAGTTCACTGCAGGTTTTGCTCACAGAATTTGGGACCTCTATGAGGGTAAGTGCTGGAAAGCAGGAAATGATGCTTTATTGTATGGTCTTAAGCATGCCTCCTTTCCATCCAGTTGCCGGCTGAGCCCTAGGAGGGTCCTGACTTGGCTTTGGTATATTTCATATAAGCTCTTGGGAGCATAAGTGTTTGTTTGTTTGTTTCTTTTTGCGGATTAATATCCAAAGTAAATCAAGGGGAACTTAAGTTGGTTTTTATGTCTTTTATTTTTAACTCAAGGTGGGATTTCTACAGGGTAGGCTGCAGAATCAAGGCTCCCCGTGAATCATTTTACATTTTCCTAGGAGAGACTGTTCAAAATCCTGACTCTCAGGCACCAATAATAAATGTGCTTTAAAAACACACATACACCCCCTTCAGTTCAATTATGGAGAATCCAATTTATCCCCATTCTCTAAGGCATTTACCAGAAGAAAAAGAGAGTCCTTGGGCATTATTCTGTGTAATTAGATTTTTACACCCCTGTATTGTGAATTGGGATTTCCAATTTCTCCATCCTAAGGTGTGAAGTGATGGTGCTTAGCAACCTAAGACCGTAGCTGATGCTATAATTCATCAGGACTTTTAAACTGTTATCATTTGAGAAACTCTGGTGAAAATAAACAATAGTGGATATTGTAATTTATTTTATAAATATTAAATCTATTTTATTTTTTAGAAACATTTGTCTTGTTTCTCAAAATTAATCTTCACCTGAAACCTCAACAGTTTTTAAGAAACTGTGCCAGTGGCCTGAACAATCTTCTCATATGTGGATTTTCCTCAGTTGCCAGGAAATAACCACCTGGTTAAAACAAACTTATTTTTATTTGTTTCTGTATGTTTCTCCTTCATAGTAACAATCAAAATGTAATATCTGAAAATTATGATTTTTTTTTTTTTTTTTGAGACAGAGTTTCACTCTTGTTGCCCAGACTGGAGTGCAATGGTGTGATCTCAGCTCACCACAGCCTCCGCCTCCCAGGTTCAAGCAATTCTCCTGCCTCAGCCTCCTGAGTAGCTGGGATTGCAGGCATGCACCACCACGCCCGGCTAATTTTGTATTTTTAGTAGAGACAGAGTTTCTCTATGTTGAGGCCGGTCTTGAACTCCTGACCTCAGGTGATCTGCCCGCCTCAGCCTCCCAAAGTGCTGGGATTACAGGAGTGAGCCACCGCACCTGGCCTAAATCATGATTTTTCTGGCAATGTTGTAGGAACAACCAAAGCTAAAATGTGAATATAAAATATAACAGTCTCAACTATTTTTAAAAAGAATTGAAAAAAGATTAGCAGAAAATGTAGTAAAAACAGTGTTTGGATTTTTGTATCTTTTTACACTTAATGAGTACATGTTTGTGCTTTTCTAAAAGTAATTGAAATAGGAAGCTGCCTATTTCAGAGAAGATTGTAGGATGTATCATCGTTGTGATGACATTGAGAATGTTGGGGGAACGAGGCATAATCTGCCATAAATGGTATCTTCCAAGAAAGACTACTGGTAAACAGTAGATTTGAGTTGATCTGCTTCAGGACTGGGAACTGGTTTTAAAAGAATCTTCTAGAATGAGAAAATATATGAATTTGTCAGGCTCTTCGGACTTCATAAAAGTTTTACCCAGAGCCTTATATTTGCTGTAGTTTCAGACTGGTTAAGGAAAACAGACAAGCCAAGAAAGGATTTTGTTTGTAAATTATTTCCCACAAATAATTTCATGGACAAAACTCATTTAAAAGCTCGAAAGGAATTAACTTGTAAGAGTCTGATTTATTAATATTATTATTGTTATTATTTTATATTTTGAGATGGACTTTCACTCTTGCTGCCCAGGCTAGAGTGCAATGGCACAATGTCAACTCACTGCAACCTCCACCTCCCTGATTCAAGCGATTCTCCGTCCTCAGCCTCCCGAGTAGCTGGGATTACATGCATGCGCCACCACGTCCGGCTAATTTTGTATTTTTAGTAGGGATGGGGTTTCTCCATGTTGGTCAGGCTAGTCTAGAACTTCTGACCTCGGGTGATCCGCCTGCATCGGCCTCCCAAAGTGCTAGGATTACAGGTGTGAGCCGCCGCGTCCAGCCAAGAGTCTGATTTTTTTATAAACAGATATGAATTGAATTTCAAATGCGTGTGTGTGTGGGTGTGTGGGTGTGTGTATTTATTTATTTATTTATTTTGAGACAGGGTTCTTGTTTTGTCACCCAGGATGGAGTGCAGTGGTGTGATCATAGCTCACTACAGCCTCGAATTCCTGGGCTCAAACAATCGTCTGCTTCACCCTCACCCCATCCCTACCACTGCCGAGTAACTGCAACTACAGGTGTGTATCACCACACCTGGCTAATTTTTATTTTTATTTTTTTGTAGAGTCAGGGTCTTGTTATGTTGTCCAGGCTAGTTTCAAACTCCTGCACTCAAGTGATCCTCCCACCTTGGCCTCCCCAAGTGCTGGGATTACAGGCATGAGCCACCATGCCTGGCCAAGAGTGTATATTTTTGGTAATTAATATTCAAGCTGAAAACTGTACCTTTCTCCTTTCCTGGGGCATTGGCATGGGTTTTGTTGATAGAATGCATTGTAGCTTGTTCTTGAATATTTACGCAGCCATTCTTTCATTCATTCAACAAATAATTGCTGAGTATATAAACACAATATACCCTTGGAGGAGAGATAAGCTATATTTGAACAGCTGTAGTAGAAGTGGTACACAATTTTGGGAGAATGCCAAAGAAGGTGTGATTGCTTCCAGCTGGGGAGATTCAAAGAGGCTTCTACTCGGGTTGGGACTGTCATGTGGGCTTGAAGGGTCTGAAAGTGGCTAGCAGGGGACTTAGGGGGAGAAAGGAAGAGAGGAAGCACAGGTATGCACGGGGCAAGAAGGCTTAAGTTGAGTGAAAGAAGTGGAAAATAAAGACAGTTGAGGCGAGATCCCAGGCCTTTGGTACTACGATGAGGGGTTACTACCCTAGGCAATAGGGAAACACTGAAGATTTTTTTTTTACAAAGAGAATGATATGATCTTGCAGCAGCATGTTAAACGAAAGCTGCCAGTCCAGGACAACTCAGAAGGTTGTGCCTCTATGACTAATGAGGTGTGCCCCTTCTGACTTTCAAAAGAGTGTCTTAGTAGCATCAGTGCCAAGATTTGGTTCTGAAATACAGTTCCCCATTGTAACATCTGGACCTTTGTGTAACTCATGCTACCTTTGAGTGGGACCAAGGTGGCCAGCTTTGATTTAGCCTTTCCTGTTCTGCCCCATCAGCCCTGGACTCCGGCCACTTCTCAAAACCGGCCTCTGCCACACACACCTAGCTTTGGCTCATTCGCCATAATCCTCCAGGAACAGCTGTGGTACTCCCCCTCCCACTCAGGTTTTCACTTTTTTGTTCCTGTTTAAGAGCTGAGAGTTGCTGTTTTTGGTTTTCTCCTCTGTCTCCGCTGTGATGCTGAAATAGGGTAGATTCAGAGACTTTTTTTTTTTTTGAGATGGAGTCTCGCTCTGTCACCTAGGGTGCAGTAGCACGATCCCTGCTCGCTGCAACTTCCGCCTCCCAGGCTCAAGCAATTCTCCTGCCTCAGCCTCCCAAGTAGCTGGGATTACAGGTGTGCACCACCATGCCCGGCTAATTTTTGTATTTTTGGTAGAGACAGGGTTTCACCGTGTTGGTCAGGCTGGTCTTGAACTCCTGACCTCAAGTGATCCATCCACCTCAGCCTCCCAAAATGCTGGGATTGCGTGAGCTACTGCGCCCAGCCCAAGAGACTTCTATAATGTCGTTGAGAGACAGTAGAGGCTTCATTGAACGTGTGGTGGTTGGGATGGGGAAAAGGAAATGGGCTCAAGAAATTTCTGGAAATAAAAGTGGCAAAATCTGATGACTGGATCTGAGAATGGGGGAGAAGGAGTCAAATGAATGCTGAGTTTTTGAGTCTGCATAGAGTTAATGGCTTCAAAGGGGCCAGCAGAGATTTTTCTTAATTTTGCAAAGGTGAACTGAAGCTAAGTTATATGGACAGAGTAGTCAAAGAGGTGTGTTAGTTTGCTTCCATTGCTATAAAGAAATATCTGAGGCTGGGTAATTTATGAAGGAAAAAAGTGTAGGGTGACAGTGATGGCTCATGCCTGTAATCCCAGCACTATGGGAGTCAAGGCGGGTAAGTCATTTGAGTCCAGGGATTTGAAACCAGCCTGGGCAACATGGTGAAACCCTGTCTCTACAAAAAATACAAAAATTGGCTGGGTGCAGTGATTCACACCTGCAATCCCAGCACTTTGGGAGGCCGAGGCGGGTGGATCACTTGAGGTCAGGAGTTCAAGACCCCCGACTAACATGGTGAAACCCTGTCTCTACTAAAAATACAAAATTAGCCAGGTGTGGTGGCGCGTGCCTGTGATCTCAGCTACTTGGGAGGCTGAGGCAGGAGAATCACTAGAACCCGGGAGGTGGAGGTTACAGTGAGCCGAGATGGCGCCACTGCACTCCAGCCTGGGGGATAAGAGTGAAACTCTGTCTGGGAAAAAAAAAAAAAATTAGCCAGGTGTGGCAGCATGCTCCTATGGTCCCAACTACTCAGGAGGCTGAGATGGGAGGATTGCTTAAGCCTGGGAGGTCAAGCCTGCGGTGAGCTGTGATTGTACCACTGCACTCCAAGCCTGGGTGACAGATTGAGACTATCCCAAAAAAAAAAAAAAAAAAAAAAAAAGAGAGAAAAGAGGTTTAATCGGCTCCTGGTTCTTGGTTCTACATCCTGTAGGAAGCATAGTGCCGACATCTGCTTCTGGTGAGGGCCTCAGGAAGCTTACAATCATAGCAGAAGGCAAAGGGGGAGCAGGTGCATCACATGGCAAGAGCTGAGCAAGAGAGAGGAGAAGGTGCCAGGCTCCCTTCAAACAACCAGCTCTCAAGTGAACTAAGGGAACAAGAACTCACCTATCCCCAAGGGGATGGCACTAAGCCATTAATGAGGGATCTGCCCCCATGACCCAAACACCTCCCACCAGACCCCACCTCCGACATTGGGGATTACATTTCAACATGAGATTTGCAGGAGGCAAAAGATCCAAACTATATCAAGTGGCTTCTTTCAGTGTCAGTGATGATTACCTTGAAGGGTGTTATGAGCAGCTTAGGGTCAAGTGAATTATACTAACGCAATGCCTAGCTCAAGCTGAAACAAACAAGTAGGATTAGAAATATGTGCCTGTGCCAAAAATACTAGTATATCAAAATGTGGAAGAATCCCTTCCATTGCTTTTAGTCCTTCCATTATTGAGTAATCTCCTTTCAGTATAAGACCTGGCACTGTGTTTTATAAACACTTTAGGAAAGAGAATGTGATACTAAATTTGGTGGCAGGGATATGAAAGGAATTCAGTGCTCAAGAATCTGAAAACTGTGATGAACAATGTCGTTTCAGCTGAGGTTATTTTGTGTAGCCCCTGTGGGCTGATCATTTGTTTGAATGTTTTCATTGTGGAATATTAAATAGTAGTCAACATTGATTGATCAACTAATATGTGTCAGGCACTGTCCTAGACAGTTTTCAATATACAGAATATTTTGTTTGCTCCTCGTGAAACCTTGTGATGTGGGCATCTTATTATCCTCATTTTGCAGGTGAGAAAATTGAGGTCAGAGAGAGCTCAATGAAACACAGCCCCTAACTTACGCTTTTTGCTTCAGTTCATGAATGTTGTTGTTTTATGTAGTTAGTTTTAATTCAGAAATGCACGGAGGGTCTTCTGTGCCAAACCTTTGTGAAAATGTAGGTTGTATTTGTTTGGAGCCTGTGATGGGTGGGGTAGCTCTTCTGTATACAGCAGGGCAGGATGGCCCTAGTGCAAGTCACAGTAAGCAACCTGCTTTTTTTTTCTCCTTAATCCCTTAGTTCAGCTTGAGGACTTTATCCTGGTGCTTGCCTAAGGGACACCCTCGTCACCATTTTAATTATGATCAATTATGGAACATTTTCTATGTGCCAGCTATCATGCTGAGCACTTTACAGAATTAGTTCATGGAATCATTAGAATAACCTTATGAGGCTGCTACTCTTGTTTTCTTCATTTAACATGTGAGCAGAAAGAAATAACTCACATGAGATCTCACAGCTGGCAAGTAGTAGAGAAGGGATTTGAACCTGTCTGACTCCAGAGTCCATCTTCCTAACCACAGTGGTATTTTGCTCCAACATCAGACTGTTTTTTTTTTTTTTTAATTACAGATAGGGTCTTGCTGTTTTTCCCAGGCTGGAGTACAGTGGTGCAATCATAGCTCATCACAACCTCAAACTCCCAATGCTCCTGCCTCAGCTTCCCAAAGTGCTGGCTTACAAGCATGAGCCACCAAGCCAGACTGTCCCCTGCCTCAACACCAGACTTTGCTCTCAGTCTTAGGATCCCTACATTGGGTACTAATTTATTTGGATGTAGATAGGTTTAATCTAAAATCCAGATCCACTTGCCAAATTCCCCCCAGAATATATGGTAGTGTTAGCTGTATCATACGTAGTTTGAACTAGTTTTTAGATTAATTACCTAAAGAAGCTGCAATTGCTTCTTTATAAACGCTACCTGGTGGATGATGTGTTACTGGGACAGTATGCAGATATTCAAATCACAGAAGCATTTTTCTCATATATCAGAAGAGAGCATTATGACACCTCACCAGAAGCAGGGCGTCCCTGGGGGAGGCTTGGTGATGTGGCAGAAAATCAAGTTTCAAAGCTTTATAGAGTTTGTCATAAAATGACATCCACCTCCTTTCATTTCAATCCAAGTGCTTTCAAGAGTACAAAAATAAACATTAGAAATTAACAGGCTGCTTTTCTGATAGACCAAACAGTAGCTACTTGGACCTAAAGGGCAAATTTTATTCATCATGTATATGTTTTAGTAAAGTGAGATTTGTTCTCATTGTGGGAATTCCCACACTGCCCCACTCCTATGTAAGAAAATGATAGACAAGCATAGAGAATGATGCTGCATAAAAGCTGATAGCATAATAACCAATTAGAGGATTATAAAGCCTGAGTACATTAAAGTGTTATGCAAATACTGATTAATAGTAATACCATAAACTCACACAGCAAGCAAAAGCATGCCTGATTCAAATTATAGGAGCTTTTATTTGCATTTCTACAGAATCTATTATTAGTGGGTCTCAAAGCACCTTACAAGTAATAATTATTAAAGCTCATAAACCTGACCAGTAAATTTCATGTTATGAAGTAAATATGAAAGAATTCCTCTTTACCTCACATATATTATAAGACCTAAATTCCCAAACAAAAATAGGATTCTCTGCATATGGAGAATATTCATACACTGTGGTGTCTTTGGCTATGGTTCTATAGGCTTAGAAATGGGTTGCTATGGATTCAAGGCTTTCCTATTGAGTACCTCAATTTATGTAGTTAGAACTCTTCATTTATTTTTGAAATTTTACCTATGTGATAGCTCTAAACAAATCTTGCTAGTATATTTTAATATCTCTCAATTGACTATAATATCAAATTTTAAAAGCAAAAATGATGTCAAGTTCACGTGCAAGTACTTTAAAATATTTTGGAATATTACATGGAGTTTATTTTTCCTCAAGCTGTACCCTGTTCTGCGGACTCATCGCTTATGAGCACAATCAGTGAAGCCTGTGTTTCTTTCTATACCCTGCAGCAAGCAGTTGAAATGTTGTAAGGGTTTCTAATCTGCATGAGAATGCTCCTACACCCTTTCTCCTCTACTCCTCCTCCTCTCTTCCCTCCTTTGCAATTCCCGTACTCTCTAAAGCTAGCACAGATTGGAAAGGCAAGAATGTTTCAGGTGTCTGACTCTCCCTGTCCCTCCATCTCAAGTCCTCAAGCTTCCCCCACATTCATACTCAGTTTGATTTACTTCTGGTGCTGAGAGTCTGTTTAATATATTGCAGTTTCTAGTCACTGTTGTGAGGCAGCTGGACTTTCGTACTGTGCTTATACTTCAATGGCACGCAGATCCAAAGAAATGTGTGGACTAGTGAGCACCTTCCTTTATAATTAGGATGCTGGAGGCTCGAGAGTCGAATGACTTGACTGAGGTTGTGCAGCTGGTTTCTGCCTCACAGAATCGGGGCCAGAGCTCAGGTCTCTAGGCTCTTAAACCAAAGTTTCCCCTTCTGTCTCATGGTAGTTATATACTGCTTTGAATCACACACACAAATTTTGAACCAGAGACATTGGAGCAGAGTGAGAGGAAATACTTTGCTGATTTTATCCAGGACCGTGAGTCACAAGACTAGAGGTGGAGCCTCAGGGATCTGAAGAAAAAGGGAGTGATGGCCAGATGTGGTGGCTCACGCCTGTAATCCCAGCACTTTGGGAGGCCGAGGTGGGCAGATTACCTGAGGTTGGGAGTTCCAGACCAGCCTGACCAACATGGATAAACCCCTCTACTAAAAGCACAAAATTAGCCGAGCATGGTGGCACATACCTGTAATTCCAGCTACTCGGGAGGCTGAGGCAGGAGAATCGGTTGAACCCAGGAGGTGCACGTTGTGGTGAGCCGAGATTGCGCCACTGCACTCTAGCCTGGGCAACAAGAGGGAAACTCCGTCTCAAAAAAAAGGGAGGAAGTGATGTTCTTGCAGAATTGAAGGGGTAGACCTGGGATTATCATTTGGAGGAAGGAGCTGAATGACTGCACGTCAAGGGGAATGAAGAGCGAGTTGAAGTGGAGACAGGGCAAGGTAGAAGAGCAGTCTTAGGAGGATTAGAAGGATGGTTGAGTTTATGGCCATGGCGATAGGTTATTGATGGAAAATAAAGCAAAACTCAATAGGTTATGGGATGGATGGTCCTTAGGGTCTGTGAAGTCTCTCAGGATGATGCCGGAAGGAGAGGGAGAGATGGGGCATGTGCAGCAGGTAGCAAAGTTCTCCAGGAACACAGACTACTGGCAAATCCCTGGGAGACAGGGGTGACTGGAGGGATGGAAACAGAGAGACTGGAGGGATGGATTTTGGAACTCTGTAGCTAAGTGTAAATTCTGTGCTATACTTCAGAATTCTAATTTTCATATTTTTCTAGGGAAAACTGAGGCTGCCATCAAAAACTTCAGTCCCTACTACAGTCGTCAGTACTCTGTGGCTTTCTGTAATCATGTGCGCAGTGAAGTAGAACAGCAAAGAGATTTAACGTCACAGTTTTTGAAGACCAAGGTAAGCCATGGATATTTGGTTTACATGGTTTTCCCCTTGAAGAAGGCTATATAGCACACAATATTTCTGAAATAAACAATAATTTGAATGGCAGTTTTAAAAACTCTGCTCTAAAGTCGTTTCATACTCAAAAAACTCTATTTGCCTGGAAGTTGGAATGTATGATTTCTTTTTGCTGATAACAATCCATATAAAAAGGAAATTAGCATGAATCCAATATTGTTATGTATTTTTCCCACATGGATGCTTTGTTTGTATCAGAAAATTTGACTTGCTGTCATGAAGTTTTGGTCATTGATCAAATATGAGTTTCTCTTTGAACCCCCTAATTTATTCTTACTCCTTTGCTCCGTTATAATAAGTAACACCACCTCAACAAATGTTTGTTAGCACCTACTATGTGCTAGGCTATAGTCCAAGAACTGGGGAATTAAGACAAGTTCTCTGCCTTCCTGGAGTTTATATTCACATGCAGGAAACAGACAACAAACAAGCTAATATCAGATGACATCAGATAATAATAAATGCTAAAAAGAAAAATAAAGCAAGAGACTTATTTTATTTTTGGGATGGAGTCTCACTCTGTGGTTCAGGCTGGAGTGCAGTGGTGCAGTCACAGCTCACTGCAACCTCTGCTTCCCGGGTTCGAGTGATTCTCCTGCCTCAGCCTCTCGACTAGCTGGGATTACAAGTGTGTACCACCACACCCAGCTAATTTTTGTATTTTTAACAGAGACAGGATATTCACCATATTGGCCAGGCTGGTCTTGAACTCCTGACCTCAAGTGATTCATCTGCCTCGGCCTCTGAAAGTGCTGGGATTACAGGTGTGAGCCACCGCGCCCAGCCTAGAGCCGTGTTTTAGAGAAGGTGGTTAGGGGAACCCTCTGTGGAGATAACATTTAAGCAGAAACTGGAGTATAATGAGAGTAGACTCTGTGAATATTCATGGGAAGAGTATTCCAGGCCTATGGAACAGCAAGTGTGAAGACCTTGCCACACAGAGGGAAGGTTGGTCTGCTGGGAGTACTGTGAGTGAGGGAGGAGGGGCAAACAATGACAGCATAGAGATAGGTCAGGACCACATCATGTCAACCTGTGGATCACAATAGGGTTTTGATTTTGTTTTGTGTTGGGAAGTCCCACTGGAGGGTTTTGAATACAGAGTGACATATAATTTTAGGTGATCTGTCTGGCTTCTCTGTAGAGAATAGACTATGGGGCAAGAGGGGAGAATGGAAACTGGCAAGCAGGATACTGTAGCACCCAAGGGAAGAATGATGCCAAATTGGACTGGGGTGATGATGGCCATGGTTGTGAGGAGAGGTGTTTATGATAGAGCTGACAGAACATACTGTTGGGTTGGGTGTGAGATAATAGAAGAAGAGAGAAATCAGTGATGACTTTTTGGTTTTTAACCAGAGCAAATAAGTGGATGGACTTGCCTTTTACTTAGAAGGAAGAGTCGGAGTGAATGGGATCACGAGTTCCCTTTTGACCATGTTGTTTGAGATGCTAGTTTGACATATGCCTGTGGAAATGTTGAATAGGCCATTGGGTGTTTTCATTTGGAGCTCAGCAGAGTGATTGAGGCTGAAAAATAGAAATGTGGAAGTTGTTAGCTTATAACTGGTATTAAGGCCATGGGCCATAAAAGAGGGAAAGAATATAGACAGAGAAAAGAAACAGTACACTGGCCCCTTCAGCATTATGAAATCAGAAAAAGGAAAAGGATCCAGCAAAATGGACTAAGAAGAAACAGTCTATGGAGTAGGAGAAAAATCAGAAAAGTATAATGTCCCAGAAGGCAAATAAAAAAGGGATTTCAGAATTAAGAACTCAATCCCATTTATAATAGCCACCCCCAGCCAACACCCCCACCCACACACACACACACACACACCCACACCCACACACACACACCTCTAGGAATACATTTAACCAAGGAGATGAAAGATCTCTACAAGGACTACAAAACCTGGATGAAAGAAATTGTAGACAACACAAACTAATGGAAACACATCCCATGCTGACAGATTGGAAGAATCACTCTCATTAAAATGACCATATTCACCAGAGCAATATACAGCTCCAATTCAATTGCTATCAAATTACCAATGTCATTTTTCACAAAATTAGAAAAATTAATCCTAAAGTTCATATGGAACAAATAAAAGCCCGAATAGCCAAAGCACGCCCAAGCAAGGGAACCAATCTGGAGGCATCACGTTGCCTGACTTCAAATTATACTACAAGGCTATACTAACTTAATCAACAGGCACTGAGACAAAAATAGACACGTAGACCAATGGAACAGAATAGAGAACCCAGAAATAAAGCCACATACCTACAACCAACTGATCTTTGATAAAATCAACAAAAATAAATAATGAAGAAAGGATACCCCATTCAATAAAAGGTGCTGGGAAAACTGACTAGCCATATGTAGAAGAAGGAAACTGGACCCCTATCTCTCACCATGTACAAAAATTAACTTGAGACGGATTAAAAACCTAAATGTAAGACCTGAAACTATAGAAATCTTAAAATAAAACTTAGGAAAAACTCTTCTGGACATTTTAGGCAAAGAATTTGTGGTGAAGACCCCAAAAACAAATGCAACAAAAATAGACAAATGAGACTTAGTTATACTAAAAAGCCTATATACAAAAAAAGAAATAGTCAATGAAATCAACAGGTAACCTACAAAATGGGAGAAATATTTGCAAATTATGCCTCTAACAAAGGACTAATGTCCAGAATCTACAAGAAACTCAACAAGAAAAAATAGCCCCATTAAAAACTGGGCAAAGGACATGAACAGACATTTCTCAAAAGAAGACATACAAGTGGACAACAAACACATGAAAACATACTCAGCATCACTAATCATCAGATAAGTGTGTATTAAAATCACACCGGCCGGGCGCGGTGGCTCATGCCTGTAATCCCAGCACTTTGGGAGGCCGAGGTGGGTGGATCACCTGAGGTCAGGAGTTCAAGACCAGCCTGGCCAACATGGCGAAACCTTGTCTCTACTGAAAATACAAAAATTAGCCAGGCGTGGTGTCACATGCCTGTAATCCCAGCTACTCAGGAGGCTGAGGCAGGAGAATCACTTGAACCCGGGAGGTTGCAGTGAGCTGAGATCACGCCACTGCACTCCAGCCTGGATGACAGAGTGAGACTCTGTCAGAAAACAAACATAAAACAACAACAAACCACACCAAGATATCATCTTACACCAGTAAGAATTGCTGTCATTAAAAAGTCAAAAAATAACGAATGATGTGGATGGGGAGAAAAGGAAATACTCATACACTGTTAGTAGGAATGTAAATTAGTTCAACCCCTAGGGAAAATAGTATGGAGATACCACAAATAACTAAAAAAGAACTATCATTCGACTCAGCAATCCTACTACTGGGTATCTACCCAAAGGAAAAGAAATCATTGTATAAAAAAGACTCCTGTACGTGTATGTTTATCACAGCATTGTTTTTAATAGAAAAGTCATGGAACCAACCTAAGTATGCACCAGTGGTTGACTGGATAAAGAAAACGTGGTATATATACACCACAGGATGCTACACAGTCATAGAAAAGAACAAAATTATATCCTTTGCAACAACATGGATGGAGCTGGAGGCCATTATCCTAAGTGAACTAACTCAGAGACAGAAAATCAAATACCACATGTTTTCACTTATAAGCAGGAGCTAAGTAATGGGTACACATGGACATAAAGATGTAGAGAATAGACTCTGGAGACTCCAAAAGTGGAGAAGGTGGGAGGGGAATGAGGATTGAAAAATTACCTGTTGGGTACAATGTTCAAGATTTGGGTGATGGGTACACTAGGAGCCCAATCCCCACCCTTACACTTAATTCCCATGTAAGAAACACACGTACCCCTTGAATATAAAATTTTAAAAACTAAAAATGAAAAAGAAGGTGTTTCAAGAGAGAATAAGTGATAAGTGAGTCACATAATGCTGAGAAGTTAACCAATATATTTAGCAGCATGAGTACATAGGGATAAGTGATTGCTTTCCCTCATAAAACAGTGGTCTCAAAATGTGGGGAGCTTGTTAAAATGCACATTCTGGCCCACAGCCCCAGAGATTCTGATGTAGTAAGTCTATGGTGAGGCCCCATTTTTAACAAGCTTATCAGTTGATTGAGTGGCCCAGATTTTAAGAAAAGTTGCACATAAGAACTACGAAGTTCATCTTATACCATGGTTTCAGTTTCATTTAAAGAGAAGAGATTCTCTCTTACCTTTTAAGGAGGCAAGATAGGAGACTGCCGCATTATCTGTCAGGTTAGAATATTAAGCACTGGAATTTGGAAGGGTATTTGTTTCATCCCTTAGATGATTCTTAAAAGAGATTGGCATATCTATTTTTTTTTCTGTATAGTTCATTTAAAATTTTACTTGAAAGTAGAGGGGTAAGTTTCTATGATTTTTTAGTAAAGGGAAAATAGATGTAAATTCAGTGACACGTAAAAGACAAGAGGCCCATTTGTATATTTTGAAATAATTTGAGAATTACACAATGAAGCAGGATGGGAATTATCCTTACACAGTTAACCCAGTGGAAGCCCTAACTAGGAATCTAATGGAAGTGCCTGTACAGTACATATATCACCATGGTTAATGAAAAATCCTCAAACTTTTAAGTAGAAGAGGTAGAACTGAGGTGTTCTGACTTGATACCTGCTTATTCTTTAACCAAATAGCAAACACAATCTCCTTGAGTAGCATGGAGAGGGGTCCCCATGGCTTTGGGTTTAAGAAAACCATTGAGCATTAGAGGCTGCATCGGCAGGTGTATTGAATAGGAGAACGGTCTGTTAATTCTCCTGCTTTGTGGGGATTAACCCTGAGACATGTTCAGACATATCCTTGTGGATATCCACACTTATACTTTCCTGCCTCACTCCCTCTCTCCTATAGAGTTTATCAAGCATTTATTGAGTGCCACATGTATGCAAGGCATAACCTTAAGTAATAACTATAATTCCTTCTACCATATGCTTCTGTTCCTACAGCATAATAGAGGGAAATGAAAATCATAAAAATACCAATAAGACAAATATTTACATTGGGTCAAGTGGAGCAGGAAAGGGAAATTGTAGAAGGAGAAGAGGAAGCAACAGTTTCCCCAGGATCTCAGTGGAAGATAGTTTCCTCAACTATTCCTTGAAATACCGTGGGTAACTTAGTGGTAACAAGGAGTGTTATCATTTGTTGTGATAGTTAATTGTGTTCATCTTCTTTAAGCCACCATTGACGCCTGGAACTATTTTGTATGAAGCAGAGCTATCACAATTTTCTGAAGACATAAAGAAGTGGAAGGAGAGATACGTTGTAGTTAAAAATGATTATGCTGTGGAGAGCTATGAGAATAAAGAGGTAAGATACTTCTTTGTTACCACTGGTTCTTGCACTATTCTTAAAAGTTTAGCTGGGTTGATTGGTGTGCCCTCTCCTTGGAGACTGATTCATTCAGTTAGCATCATTCATGTAAGTACCTGTTTCAGCTAACAGATACTGATTGAATGCCTGCTGCATATCAAGTGTTATACAAGGTTCTGGGTATACAGCAGTTGGTAAGACAGATGCTTGCTGTCTAGTGGCAAGGTAGACTTTGAACAGGTGATTACAAGTGAGTATGAAGATAGAAGGACCAGTATTTGGCACAGGAGCCTTTCCTATGATCATTCAGCCTCGAGATCTTTCTCAGCCACTGTCCTGATGTCTCTGCTCTATGTCCCTGTCTTCCCACTCTGAAGCCCTGTGCGTGACAGGTGGCTGAGGAGTTGTTTCATAGGTTGTCATTAAATTTGAATCTGCCTGGGTTTGCCCGGGTTCCTAGGAATTCAGAATGCCTCACATACTTTATTCCCATGGAGGTATTTTTGTTTTCCGTTTAACTTTTTTTCTGGTTATTTCATTATTTTCCTTATCTGTAAAATGTGAAGATGAGATAATGGGTGTAAAGCATTCAGCACCTGGGAGGACTTCAGTTTTTATTGGTTCCCATTTCTTTCCTTATGTAGGGAGGTAGTGTGGTACAGGGGAAAAAATATCAGGCAGTGAATTTGGCAAACTAAAGGTTAGGTCGAGTTGTGCCATTAACTAGAAGTGAACTCATTGACAAGTGACTTCTGTCTTCAGGCCTCAACTAAGCTAAACAGTTAAGTCAAATGATCCCACTGTCCTCCCAGATCTCATACTGTACACATTTTTTTAGTCTACATAGACCCTCAAGCTCCCTTTGAAATGAACAGGTACTATTTATCAGTGAAGGATAGTGACAGATTTAAAACTCTGCTCTCTGGCCTCTAAGCTCAAGAATAGTCAAGACGGCTGGGTGCAGTGGCTCATGCCTGTAATCTCAGCACTTTGGGAGGCCGAGGCAGGCAGGTCAGCTGAGGTCAGAAGTTCGTGATCAGCCTGGCCAACATTTTGAAACCCCATCTCTACTAAAAATACAAAAATTAACTGGGCGTGCTAGTACATCCCTGTAGTCCCAGATACTCAGGTGGGTGAGGCAGGAGAATCACTTGAACTCGGGAAGTGGAGGTTGCAGTGAGCCGAGATCATCCTACTGTACTCCAGTCTGGGTGACGGAGCGAGACTCCATCTCAAAAAAAAAAAAAGAGTAGTCAAGATAGTCTTCATACAGAACTGTGAGGAGTACTCCTGATGCTAAACCATTAGGAAGAGGTTTCAGACTGACAGACCAATCTGTTTCCTTCCCATTTCTCATGGAAAATAGAAATAAAATATACTACAAATTTATTTCACAAGCTACCAGGCAAAGCTCAAGTGCTCTCTTGGGTAGACTTACTCTTTTTAACATTTATTAAGCTAATATTTTCTCTGCTTATCAATATTAGGATTTTATTCAACACTTGATGTGTACTCAGCAACAAAGTATCAATACACTACAAATAATAATAAGTCACCTTATGTTTTGTATGACCCATTACAATGTCCTTTCAGAAGAGCTTGAGGAGGGACAGTGTAGCGTAATATGGCCCATATTTAGGCCTTTGACTCATACCTTTACCACTTACTTACTAGATATGCGCCCTTGCCTAAGTTAGAAATCTTGAGCCTCGGTTTTCTCGTCTATGAAATGAGATCCGCGTGATTTCTTTGCCATGGTGTTGAGCGGAGTAAGTGAATGAATGTACCGAAGCATTTAGCATACGGCTGGGCCTGTGGTCAAGCTAGAGCTGGGTGTGGAGCAGTTGTTGGTATGATTACTACTAACCCATTGGGAGGAAACAGCCCTAGATCTTGTTCTTGGATTTATTAAAGTTTTTCACTGCATTTAACACTAACTGAAGTTTCATTTCGAATCAAATGTTGGTGTCTTTCCTCTTTTCACTTATTTCAGCTTGCTCTCTCAGCTTGCAGTTTGTGCATTGCACTGCTTTTTCTTTGTTCATCATTTTTAACTGAACCTGTTCACATTGTTAAGATATGGTGACTGAATTTGGTAATCACCAAGTATTTTTTAAAACTTGGAATTTTTTAAAGTTCATGCAGTTTGTCATAATTTCTCAAAGTTTTAATAATATCTTTTTTTTTAGTTTATGGTAGTATCTTATAAAATTATATCTAAGAATTATGCATTAAGTACCTGTAAATTGTCTATTATTTTATTTAGAGTCCAATTTTAGCTGGCAATTAAACAGGAAAAGTAAAAAATTCTCACTTGATAATCGGTATCTATTTTGTGTGCACTGGGCCTGGACAGACATGAATATGAATCCTGGATGTGTCACCTACTCACTGCTGGGCCATGGGCAAGTTATTCAGTTTCTTTGCCCTTCACGTTTCCCATTTGAAAAATGGAGATAACATCTAATGCATAGTACCGTTTTGAGGATTAAATGGTATAATGCTTATAAAAGCCAATATTGGAGCCTGTTATAACTAATAATACAATTCACTTTTGAGTCCAGTCTAAATAAAATTGCTTCTAAATCGTCTTAATATCATACAAGTTTAGATTCTTCTCTCAATATTATTTTTTCAGTATAATGTAGCTCTGTGGGAGTGCTTAGAGCTTTAAGGTATTATTTCATGAGGAACCCTCAATTATGTAGAGATCCTCCTTCCTGGGTTAATTCATTCAGAAGAGTCCTCCAGTCTTCCTTCTTAGGATGAATAGGTCAGACTACCAGAATTCTGTGATAGTGGGTATATTCTGCTTCCCTGACACGCTTAAGCAGTTGATTAATGGTTGTTACAAGTATGAAGACAAGCCTTTTAGATATCTGAGAGTTTGTTTTATTTGAATCTCTTCACTATCTTATTGCTGCAGAATATGTTACCGTTACTCTGATTATGTTGGTCAGATCAACATTATTTAGTTATTTCCAAGAGTACATTCTAGATTTTGGTTTTCAAAGTTTCTTAGTTTCAATTCTCAATGTGCCTTTAGATTACTAGTTGCAGAATTTTGCCTTGACTTTAGCCCTCCCGTCAGATGCACATACTTAAATTTTATCTTACCTGTATGTCCTTGTGGGCATATGTGCTTACCAAACTGCTTTAGCAATGCCCTGTGCCTCTTTTCTGTGTCTCAAATAGCAGAGCTTCTTGTCTGCTGGCCAGAATTTTTTCTGATGTCACAATGCTGTACTTTCATCTTAACCATTTTGCTGCAAAACAGTTTCACATCTGAGGGCAAAGTAGTGGCATATTTTATGCCAACATTTTAATGTTTTGATGAAAATCCATGGTAACTATCATTGCCGCTACGTGTTCCACAGTCTCATGAGTCATCATATGTGGCGCACGTCAGTCACCAAGCATTCTGTGCAGTATTTCTGTGATCGTCACCTTTGTGGTTATTATCAGAATGATTTAGGTGTTAGCATCTGAAATGACAAATGTGGTAGGGACTTTCTGAGTTACTGAGATTATGTTTTCCACATTCGAGAACATACTTAGGGTGAATCTCCCTGAGATTAGGGACTCTTATTTACCATGTTGTGACCGTCACATGAAAGTATTAAAATATTACCTTGCCATTAGCAGGTATTCAAAACATATTTTTTGAATAATGACTGTAACTCAATAACATAGTATGGGGATTGCTATTTCTGAAAGTCTGAATCTGTCTATTTGTTTTATTCCTGGTATTTTCCAAAAATCAAATGGGGAAAAAAGTATCATTCCTATATGCTTTCCTCCCCCAGGCCTATCAGAGAGGAGCTGCTCCTAAAAGCCGAATTCTTCCAGCTGGTGGCAAGGTGTTAACCTCAGAAGATGAATATAATCTGTTGTCTGATAGGCATTTCCCAGACCCTCTTGGTGAGTTGCTGATCATTCTTTTCCAAGGCAAAATGACTAAGCTTCTTTATTTAGCAGAGCAGTGTTTCTCAGTGAAGGAGAGGGATTTCCCTCCAGGGACATTTGGCAGCATCTGGAGACATTTTTGTTTGTCACAACTGGAAGGAGGGTGCTATGGCATTTATTGAATAGAGGCCAGGGATGCTACAAAACATCCTACCACACACAGGACAGACCCTAACAACGAAGAGTTATCTGGCATAAAGTATCAGTAATGCCAAGGTTGAGAAACCCTGGGCTAGACACTCATGCCTATAGACAAGTGGAAGATGTGATTTCTATAGTTTAGGAAAACATTTTACCACTTCCGTTATTTCTAATCCCATTCAATAATACACAGTCAGCCTCTGTGTTTCTAGCACATGGAAAATGTGCCATCAGCCAGGTATCTTGAAGCTTTTGGAATATATTGCAGGCTTTGATAGCACTCCACAAGGCAGCAGAAATAAACAGGTAGGGCCCACTCCATGACATGTACAATCCCATCTTTTAGTAAGCAAGCCTGGACCTGTCAGGGAATACTATTTTTCTAATTATAGGATGATACACAAGTAAATACCCTAAATAGACAAAAAACCTTTTAATCAGTGTTACAGTAACTCATAGCTACTGTGGGAAAAAAAAAAAAAAAAGCATTGCATTAATTTGCATATCTATAAATAAAGCTGGGATGCTGCTATGGAAAGAGAATTGGGAGACTGGATTTTTATCTAGTTCTGGCTGTGCCACTTACCAAATGCTTTAGCTTAGCCAGCTGCTGAACAGTTCTGGTTTCTATTTCTTCAACTCAAAAACAGGGCTTTGAACTTAAAAACCTAGAAGTGTCTTTCTAGCTCTAACTTTCTTTAATTCTCATTCATTCCACTTTTTACATATGGAGAAATGATGGCTAATATATAGACCAAATAGGGCATTTCATAGAGATTCATGAAGTGTGGATAATGTAATAACTCCATTTGGCTTTGCGTAAATCATACTACCCAGTAATTACTTGGTTCCTGAAGAGAGCCCTGGTTCTTATTAATGGACATAATAATTTAATTAGAATTTATGGAGAAAAACGTAATCATTTTATCAATTGTTATTTCAGTGCTGACTGCTTAGCATAGTGTTTTTAATAACACAATTACGGGATTGGTACATGGACCATAAACCAAGATTAACAAATTATTACTAAGTAATTCATGCTAAAACAACATTTTATTGCACTATGCATATTATTATATTTTCTTTTACATCTACTTATATGCCCTTGGAGGTGGAGCTGCAGCTAGAAATGGGAATACCAACATGTTGACTCATCCAAATCTCTCTCAAACTTTCCAATGAAATCAGTCAGAAGAGACAATATGTTTATTGATTTATTGCTGAAATCATATTGGAAGGAATGAAAAGGACTAAAAAACACAAGTCCTGTGTGATTAATCCCAGTTGGCCCAAGGCTTCAGATTGGGGCATTTCAATGACTTTTTAAAATTGTGTGGTGTGACCTTCTGACTTTTAAAATAGAATATTCTACAGTAGATCAGTTGTGATATTCTTGTAACTCAGAAAAAATTCACTGATGCCATCTGGAAAATTGTTGTAAAAGGTTGAGAGATAACTAGAGGCTAATAGGAATGAATTTCATGGGCTTGTTGAGGCTTTTTAAATGCAAAGGGTCAATGTTGCTTTTAGTTGCTTGTACAAAATTGTGGCATTCTTGGAGAGGGCAAGGAGGATTCATAGAACCATGTCAATGAAGAAGACTGACTCTGTGATATTATTTCTACTAGAAAGAATAAAGGCATAATAAAGATGGGAGGCTTATGAATAAGTGCATTTCTTTTTCTTTTCTTTTCTTTTTTTTTTTTTTTTGAGACAGAGTCTCGCTCTGTTGCCCAGGCTGGAATGCAGTGGTGTGATCATGGCTCACTGTAGCCTCAACCTCCTGGGCTCAAGTAATCCTCCCACCTCAGCCTCTCGAGTAGCTGGGACCACAGCTACATGCCACTATGCCCAGAAAAACAAAATGAAACAAACAAACAAAAAAGGAATTGCAGAAACAATGGTCTTACTCTGTTGCCCAAGCTGGTCTTTAACTCCTGAGCTCAAGTGACCGTCCTGCCTTGGCCTCCCAAAGTGCTGGGATTATAGGCATAAGCCACCATGCCTGGCCAATAAGTGTATTCTTTACAGAGTGTTCAGCTAAGTTGATAACAGAAAAAAACGGCCCCATGTTTTGTTAAAGTAATTCACTTGTTTGGCATTTTACTGGTTAGCATCTGGTTCACTGCATACAACAAAAAACTCAAAGTTTTATTATTTCACTAAAGATATTTGGATATTCGTCCAGGGCTGATGTGGACTAAATTTGTCAGAAGCTCAGGCTCTTTCTTGCTTTCTCCCCCTTTGTTTCTAGGTTGTGGTCCCTATTGGCAGAGTCCAGGGTAGCTGCTGAGCTCCTATCATAGCGTTCTCATTCCAGATAATAGGGAGGAGAAAAGGAAAGGAGGAGGGTACAGTCACTTTCTTTAGAGATACCTCCAGGAAGTTTCATATGCCACTTCAGCTTATATCTTACTGGACAGATCTTAGTAGCTGTGGGCTCACCAAGCTGCAAGGGAGGCTGGAAATGTAGTCTTATTTTATGTAGTCACTTGCCCATCTAAAAATCAGGGGCCTTATTCTCACCAGAAAGTGAAATAGATATCATGTTACAACTATAGGTGTCCCTATAGCATTCAATCATTCATTCATTTGCTCATTTTCATGTTGATTCATTCCCAGCATTGTGCTAGGTCCTGGTAGGCCACGGCTTGTGCTCGCGGTGCATTCTGCTCTGTTACCTTCAGATTCCGGGACACTGGAACCGGGCTCCCATATATCCCCAGGAATTTATTCTTCGTTTAAACCAATCCTGATTGATTGATTGATTGATTTTGAGATGGAGTCTCGCTCTGTCACCCAGGCTGGAGTGCAGTGGCGTGATCTCAGCTCACTGCAACCTCTGCCTCCCGGGTTCAAGCATTTTTCCTGCCTCAGCTTCCTGAATAACTGGGATTACAGGTGCGCACCACCATGCCCGGCTAATTTTTGTATTTTTAGTACAAACGGGGTTTCACCATGTTGGCCAGGTTGGTCTCGAACTCCTGACCTCATGATCCACCCTCCTCAGCCTCCCAAAGTGCTGGGATTACAGGCGTGAGCAATTCTGATTTATTAATTTGCCAGAATTGACACGGTTCTGTAGCCTCCCATGTGGTTATGATTCATTTCCCTGTATTCCCAGTGCTTTCAATGGTCTCTTAGAGAGACCCTCTTCCTTACCTTTCCCTGAGATTGGCACCTAATACATATGCAGGAAGTACAGAACTAACATTTTCTTCTGCTTGTTCTCTGTGACTCTGGAAAAAGTTGGGACTCTTTTAACCAAGTGCAATATCATGTAATAGGAATGCATGGAAAGGAGTAAAGTTTAGGTAGGGGTTCTGAATAGTAGTGGGTTTAAAATGAGTTTCTTGGAATTGATTTTGAGGGAAGAGGTAAAAGTCCCATTGTCTAGGGCTTTAAAAAATATCCTAGGCCAACACAGCATATTTTTCACTCAACAAACTGAAGTTGAACATCTGCTGTGTTCCATGACTGTGCTATGGGCTAAGGATGCAAAGCTCTGGAAGATGCAGTCTGCGTCTCTCGGCACTCACAGTGGGTAGCAGTGGTTCTCTCTGGGGAGGAGAACAGCCCGGGAATCCATCTCACTCCCTTTCCCCACCTCCCCACCTTGAGTATGGGCGCTGGGCATGAAAACAGGTCATTGTAGTATTTGGGGAGAACAGGGTAGGGAGCACCTAACTCTGTCTGTGGTGGCAGTGGGATGTGCCAGCAAAGGTATCCCAGAGGAGTGGCTTTTGAACTGACTTTTGAAGGATGAATGAGAATTTTTTTATGGGAAAGCATGATGGAAAGGAAGGAAGAGAGGGTTCTTTGGACTGTAGGAACAATATAACAAGTCATGGAATGGGTGAACACACCCTGGGAGGGTACAGGCAGAGCGGAGGGGAGGCCAGCACAGAACGGGGCAGGCACCAATGCTTAGCGAGGAGATGGAGAGAGTCAGCAGAGGAACCAATAAAGGTGATAAAGAAGAAACAAAATTCTACACAACATGAAGGAAACCAGGAGAGAGGCACTCCTGGAAGTCATGGGGAGAGAATGTTTTCAAAGAAGGGGTAATTAGCAGCAGCAAATATTCCAAGTCAGATGAAAAGAAGCAGCCATAGGCTGGCAGTCAGGATGACATAAGTGGCTTTAGCAGTTGGGTTTCAGGAGTTGGTAGGGACAGGAATCAGAGTGAGGTGAGAATAAGGTTGATGGCATAAAAACAGCAAGTGGTGTTTGGCAGTGACGGGGAGGAGGGAGAGAGTGCAGGGCAGAGAGCAGCCCTGTTGGAGCTGGAGCCTGCAGGGCCAGTAGAGTGAGGGGCTGCACAGGTGGTCAGTGGCCTGCAGAGGGCCAGGAGGGCAGACGGAGCTCTGTTTGTGGGTCTTTAGACATAAGGAAGTTGAGAAAGATTGTGCCCAGGCTGGGCGCGGTGGCTCATGCCTGTAATCCCAGCACTTTGGGAGGGCAAGTCAGGTGGCTCACTTGAGCTCAGGAGTTTGAGATTAGCCTGGGCATCATGGCAAAACCCTGTCTCTACAAATAATACAAAAAAACTAGCCGGGTGTGGTGGCTCATGCCTATCATCCCAGCTACTCGGGAGGCCGAGGCGGGCAGATCACTTGAGATCAGGAGCCTGGCCAACAAGGTGAAACCCTGTCTCTACTAAAAAGACAAAAATTAGCTGAAGGTGGTGGTATGTGCCTGTAATCCCAGCTACTTGGGAGGCTGAAGCAGGAGAATCATTTGAATCTGGGAGGTGGAGGTTGCAATGAGCAAAGATTGTGCCACTGCGCTACAGCCTGGGCAACAGAGCGAGACTCTGTCTCAAAAAAAAGAAAACATTGTGTTCCTGGTATCCTCACTGTCCCCGTGGTGTTGGGTAGGAGGCCAGGCAGCCAGCGGCAGTGGAACAGGACAAGCTGGTGGAGGGATGCCAGAGGAGCTGGTGCTCCCAGTTTCCCTACCCTGTGAAAATATCTCACCGACTTTCCATCCCATGCCCTGCCCCAGATAGTTACCCTCACAACCTGAAACACATATTTGAAGTAAAAGATACACGTTTGAAAAGGTATTTGTGTTTTCAATATTTCTTTAGCCTCCAGTGAGAAGGAAAACGCTCAGCCCTTCGTGGTCCTGCCCAAGGAATTTCCAGTGTACCTGTGGCAACCCTTCCTCAGACACGGCTACTTCTGCTTCCACGAGGCTGCTGACCAGAAGAGGTTTAGTGCCCTCCTGAGTGACTGCATCAGGCATCTCAATCATGGTATGGCGCAGCTCCCCTCCTCGTCCCCGGGGCGGGAAGTGGGGCAGCCCTCGCTGAGTTGTCCTGGTCCATCATCTGTTGCAGTGATTCTTAGAAAGAACCGCAGATTGGCCAAGTGCAGTGGCTCATGCCTGTAATCCCAGCACTTTGGGAAGCCGAGGCCAACAAATCACGAGGTCAGAAGTTCGAGACCAGCATGGCCAGTATGGTGAAATCCCATCTCTACTAAAAATACAAAAAAAATTTAGCTGGATGTGGTGGTGGGCACCTGTAATCCCAGCTATGTGGGAGGCTGAGGCAGGAGAATTGCTTGAACCTGGGAGGCAGAGGCTGTAGTGAGCTGAGATTGTGCCACTGCACTCCAGCCCAGATGACAGCGTGAGCCTCCATCTCAAAAAAAAAAAAAAAAGAGCCACAAATGGTGCTGCCCCAGGGAAGAAGGGGGAAACAGGTAAAGGGAGAGTTCTATGCACAAGGAACCTAGCCTGCTTGCTGGTTTTCAGGTGGGTCCGGGAGGCCCCGGTGAAGCATAACATGGGGCACTTATCTGGCCACAAGTTGGTGGGGGCATTCTGACTGCCCTGAGTTTATCCATGTAGACCATTTGGCATATACTTCACTCTCCTTCTTCCTGATTTAAAAAAATCTAAATGCCAGCAAGAACGTGCCAGTTTTCCCTGGCACATGCTAGTCTTTATGACATTTCCTTCTTATTTTCACCTTTATTTCTGAATAACAGTTACTCAGTTAAGATCAGTGGCACAGTCTGTGGTAATCTAGTATTTGTTTCTGAATCAGTGGTTCTCAAAACTTTAGGGCTCATAAGAATCACCAGGAGAACTTAATTAAAACTCATATTCTTAGGCTTCACCCCCAGACATTCTGACTTACTGGGTACACCGTGGGGCCTGGACTTGGCTTTTCTAGCACAAGGCCGAGTGGCGCTGATGTTGCTGGTTCGAGAACTACCCTTGGGGTGGTGTTGCTTCAGACCACGTTGCCTCCAGGCACGGACTTAACCAATATGACGTCAGTAGTAAAAGAGACTTCTCGTTCCAATATGTGATATATATACTGAGGTGAATGCTGGTTTTTCTGGACTCCACAAAGTCTTCAGTTACAGACAACTGCACTCTTTGTTCTTGGCACTTGGAAAGGCAGCCGGTCTAAGAACACTGGGGGCTTACTCTGTGCCAGCCTCTGTGTAGGTGTTAGGAACAGGGTAATGAAGCATGCACAGTTCCTGTCTCTGGGAGTTGAAATTCAAACAAGGAGGTTGGATAAACACTCACCAATTATCTTTTGAAAGTGATCACAGTTAATGTGTTAAAGAGCGATGAGAGGTTACTAACTAGTGAAGAAAGGAGTGCCGAACTTTCAGCTCTCCAGGGGAGTCCTCTATGAGCAGGTGACATTTGAGCTGAGTCACCTCACCCATGTGCCTTTTTTTCCTAATATGGTTAATTTCACTGTATACTTCTTTTAAAATTCAGAGGTTTCCCTGAGTGTGTCAGTCCCACAGAGCGAGAGTCACTAGTGATGCATCTCAACTAATTCTTGGCTTTAGCTGTGTATCGATGGGGACTCGTGGAAAAAGATAAGGTCAGTCTGTTTTGCCATGGCAACTCTGAGTCACATTCATCATCATACTGGCTCATAACTAGTTAGGAACTTTATGAAAAAAAGATACTTTTATTAAAATCTTGCCTTGTGGTTTTGATGTTCTAGAGACAAAGAATTGCCCAGCACTGACTGCTCCATTTAGTTCATTTTCCACTGCACTTGCCCGTCTGTGTTTAGGGCCTTGGTCTAGTAGGAACATGCAGTTGGCACTCAGCACGGGAACCGCGAAGTTTCACTGAGTGCAGAATGCTCCCTGCCCAGCCAAATGGGACTTACTGCATTCCCCCTTTCATGTACATAATAGGAATTTCTCTGAGGAGTTTTTGGATGTTATGTAGCCTGCATTTAGACTCCATTTATGGAAGATTTCAGCCCATTCAAAACCCCACTCTGCTCTCCAGTATGTTATCAAAGGCACCAAGATAATGAGGTCTAGTCATATTTCCCTGGTTCTGTGTCACATTCCTCTGCCCAGAAACTGTTTTATCCTCGCTGAGGCTTTATGCAGACTTAATTTGGCATAACTTCCAGTAGCTCCAGTCAGAACCAGAAGCTGTGATGACATTGTAGGGAGCAGTCCTTGACTATCATGGGCCAAAGAGCCGACCTTTCTTTTCTCGCCTCTTTTTCTGTTTTTGACAGCACTATGTACCACTCATCTTTATTGTGTCACATTTTCTGTTCTAGCCTGTTACTCATTGCATTATTTTGAGTAAACCAGTAACAGGCTTTCACAAGCTGCCACTTAACCACTTTTTCCCATAATTACCCAAAAACTTAAGAAATAGATTTAAAATTAGAGCTGGGATAAAGGCCAGAAACCCTGAGGTGGCTGCTGGGAGCCTGCTATCCTCTACCTGCATGTAGGTGAGGAAGGGCTGTCAGCCTGCTGTGGCCATTGCTTCATTGGCTCTCAGGCCACCATACTTCTCTGTTGAGAACTGGGTCCCAGGCATTCTAGTATCAGAGGTGTGTAAACCAGAGCAACTCCATCTTAAACAGGAGCTGGGTAAAATGAGGCTGAAACCTCCTGGGCTGCATTCCCAGACGGTTAAGGCATTCTAAGTCACAGGATGAGATAGGAGGTCAGCACAAAATGCAGGTCATGAAGAACTTACTGATAAAACAGGTTGCGGTAAAGGAGCCAGCCCAAACCCACCAAAACTAAAATGGCGACAAGAATGACCTCTGGTCATCCTCACTGCTATACTCCCACCAGTGCCGTGACAGTTTACAAAACCATGGCAACGTCAGGAAGTTACCCTACATTGTCTAAAAAGGGGAGGCATAAAATAATCCACCCCTTGTTTAGCATATCGTCAAGAAATAACCATAAAAATGGGCAACCGGCAGCCCTCGGGGCTGCTCTGTCTATGGAATAGCCATTCTTTTGTTCCTTTCCTTTCTTAATAAACTTGCTTTCCCTTTGCACTGTGAACTCATCCTGAATTCTTTCTTGCGCGAGATCCAAGAACCCTCTCTTGGGGTCCGGATCAGAGCCCCTTTCTTGTAACACTAGCAGCTGATGCTAGGCATGTTGATCTCGCTTGGGGTCCCAGGACATGTTGCCTAGTACTCAAATTCCACCACAACCCAGCCCGCTTGCCCCAGAAGTATTGGGTCCGAATTTGGCTACATGGTCATGTTGATTCATTCTGAATCTAGAACCCCTTTGTCCTACTCTTCCTTATAGGGTGGGCGTTTCCTATATAACCCTGATGAATTGTGCCCTGTTCTCCAACAGTAAGGCTAGCTTCTAAGGTAGGTAAGGGCCAGTAGAGAGCTCTGTGTTTCTCCCTCCTTCAAAGGGGAGAGCAGCCTTTAGGGGCCTCAAAGATTATTTTGTATCCTAAGGAGAACAAAGGGACAAAGGGGTGTGTGTGTGGGGGGGGTACGTGTGTGTCTGTGTGTGCATGCTCACATGTGTGCTTTCACATGTGTTTTGTTTTTATTTAGTTTTGGCACCTCTTCATCGGGCAGGCATAAGAAAATCCCATAAGATTAATCCTTAGTAAAACATCCCACTCCATGTCACTGGACTAAATGTGAAGCCCACTGTATAGCATGATCCTAGAGCAGCAGCTGCTGTCCTCTGTCCCTTTTGGATCACACTTTAATCCCTTGTCCCTGATCAGGGAAAGCCATAGTTCCGAATGTCTGCTGCCACAGAATGAGACTTATATAAAGTCAAGATGTTCTGAGACAGTCCTGTTGTCCAAAATACAATCCTATTCTTCAGAACTTTAGTTTGCAAAATATAATCATTGTAGTTATGGGGTATAGTTAAAGCTCCTGACAATACAGAGGACTGAACACATGCGATATGGAATAATGATCATTATTGATGCAAGTCTGTTCTTCCAGCTCAGGATAATCATTTCTTGGCATGTAAATGTGCAGGAAGGAGAAAAAGTGTTCCTGGCAGGAGGAATAGGATACAGGAGGGCCAGGAAGTAAGATAGAGCATGGACCATTACAGGAACAGAAAGAATTTTGTGTGACTGGTACTTAGAGAGGAGAGAGGAAGACGGGCAGACTCCATACTATAGAGGGCTTTGTGCTGCATATTAGGAACCTGGACTTGATTATAACAGCAATAGGAAGCCATTAGGATTTTAAGTAAATGAGCAACTTCATCAGATATTCACTTCAGAAAGTTCACAATGGCTGCAGTGTAGGCAGTGGATGAGAGGGTAGCATGGTGGGTGGCCAGGAGGCCACTTAAAAAGCTTTGACTGGCAAGAGATGACAGTAGCTTGCACCAGAGTGAGGGAAGGCATTTGTCAATATCAAGCCATGGTACTCAGCCTAAAGGATTTGGGGGAACAGAAGAACTGGATGTTAGAGGACAGCCATCACTGGATGAATGCTGATTCTGGAAAGGAGGTGGAATGCTGGCAAAGTTTTGCTCAACAGTGCTGTGCTAGCTTGAAGGACACCCAGGACTGCCATTAAACAGATGCCAGTGTTCACATGATCATAAAAACTAAGAAAGAGAGGACGGTAGCATATCTGGGAAGCATGAGTGCACACAGGTTGAAAAAAAGATAGTATCAAAGAAAAGCCCTTAGAATTTTGGTGAAAAAACCACAGCAATGTAAAGACACTTTGCAAACCATTGCTTCAAGTAAGACTAGTTCAATCACTTATGACAGTGGTAACATCCAATGTTGCTTGTATGCAGTGAGTCAGGTGGAATGTGGAGCTATAGCAGTGATTATGTGTTGGAATTGGTTACTCTGTCAGTATTACAGGCCTTGAGCGCTTACCCCAGAAATCCCATGTCTTTATTACATTTGATTTTGATACTTGCAAATTTTAGGTGTTCAATAAATGTTGCAGAATTAAATTGAAATTTAGAACAACAAAGGACTTTACAATTCAAATCAGACAGAGCAAATCCATTTTGGTGTGTTTATTTGAACATGATCTTTTTGCCGTCCAACACTCAGCAGCAAATCTCAGCTCTATTTTCCCCAGCTTATTTCTTCTTGGTCACCTACGAAGCAAGTTCATTACTTGAGAGACTATGCATCTAGTGTGGAGATCAATGAATTATAACAGAAAATATACAATGAATTTTAGTTTGTTATATGTGAAAACATACTTTTGAATTTTATGGCACATGCTTGTTTATGGACATACACATATCTATGAGTTGGAAAATTCTAACTTTTACTTAGGCTCCTTTGGGCACTTTAGTAAAAACTAATAATGTTTAGAGATAGATAAGTAAGAATATAATAATGTTTAGAGATAGATAAGTAAGAATATAATTCAAAGAATGTATCTTTGAATGCTTTTACTTATAAAAATATTCTATAGTATACACGTGTTGAAATTCATACATAAAACCCTCTATGCACTGCAAGCAAAATGCTTGCTAGTTACTGTTAATAAATAAGTCGATAATAATTTCCAGTTTTCCTAGTTGTCTCCCAAGCAGAATTCTTTAAAAGAATTCTCTCTGCTTAAGCTACGTTCTCCTCTGGAGTATAGCCTGTGCTCTTTGCCTCACATAGTTAATACTCTACAGTTATCAATATTTCTCTTTGTCTCCTTGCGAGTATGTGGTTTTTACTTAGGAAGTAGTCACTCCCTTCCCTCTCCCACTTCCCCTCACCCCTGGTCCACGAAACTCTAAATTTGGGAGGCACTTTCATGGTCACCTATTACAGTCCCTCAGGGTTTAATTATGATAAGGCTCAAATAGGTCACAGCTAGTTAGTGGCTGAGAACCAGTTGTCCCAACACCTGGCCTTTGACATCTGTTTCAGTTGTACATATCATGTTGTCTTCTCAGTGTTACTTTCTAAAAGACTTATCTCTTGGGCATTTTAAACACGCCTCTGTTAAATCAATCTACTCTTTGCATGGTATGTTTGCATGATCCAGAGTGAAGCAAATCCACTTAAGATCACCTGAGACCTGGGGTATATGTGACTTCTCGATAAATTGTATGATCTGAGTTTAACTTGGTATTTTGTCCATGGGCTAGCTAACCATGACTGTATCTTTTAGTTTAGAAGTGCTCTGAAGATAAAATATTTGATAGCATAGCTTCTCTCCTGATTCATTTAGTATAATTTAAAATGCAAACCATGTATGATTTCATGCAATTTAAGTAAAAACTCTAATTTGTAAAGGAAGATTATACTGCTTGTGAGGACATGGGTTGGAATACTTTAAAAATAATAGATCTAAAATATGCCTCTGTATTATTTATACTTATGGATTTACTTAAATTACTTGAAGCTCTCAAAGCAGTTTAAGAGTTGAAACTAGAAGAACAGGTTTCCATCACAGACTAGAATAAACAGAACTGCTCTCTCTTAGCCATTCAGTGTTTCTCCCCAGCAGACTATGGGTTATATAGTCCTGGATTCACTATTGTCTAAAGCTGTGTTGCCAGGAATTACATTTGAATACTTCTTTTGGCCCATCAAACATGGTGCCCTTTCAGTGCAGCCGCAGACTTCCACCCCATCTCCCTCAGTTCCAATGAACCAAATAGTTATTTGGTATGAAGGCCTAAAAATTGTGTGGTTATAATAGTTCAGGATGACAAATTGGAACAATAATTTTAAAAAATTACACAAGCAGAGTTAAAGTTCATTTAAGCAAAAAAATTTTTTTTTTGTACGTGCTATTTAGACTGGGTAGATTCCAAAATCACTGGACAGTTTTTGATATTATTATAGTTGACTGTGGCAAAGCCTGAATAGCTTTCAAGTTTTGGGTTTGTTTTTCTTCTTTTACTTATAGACGGGATATATTACAATTGAAACATACTTATTAAAATGACATAGTAAATGCAATGGCTGTTTTAATATGTGGTTTGATAGTCAACATTATGAAAGGACTCTATTTGGCATATAGCCCAGAATTTCTTTTAAATATAAATATCCGGGAGAGTTTGGTTAAAATTCTCATCTGTTGTTATTGAACAGTGAGCCACATTCATTCTTCCCATACCATGAACAAGCTTAGAGAACGTGATATGGAGGGGAGTCATGCTTGGAGCTATCGTTTACTCTATTAGTTGTTTTGAGTTTTTAAAATTAAATATTGAGTAGATATAGAAGAATGTTTGTAAAGTATGTATAAATTATGAAGAACGTTATCGTTACCTCTGAAATTTCTTCTGTGTCATTCCCTGATCCTATCGCCTTCTTTTCCCTTTGAGAAAGCTCCATACGAGATTTTGTGTTTTGCTTTTCTTTATGGCTTTATCACATATTCGTAATCATTTTGTGTGTTTTTAACTTTATCCATATGGAATTTTATCATGTTTCCTCCCATGACTTTTTTAAATTCAGTATTATATTCCAGTGCTTTATCCATGTTATTGCTTGTAACTGCAATTTATTGACTTTCAAAGCTAAACATATTCTATTATATCAATATACCGTAATTTCTAATATCTGTTTTACTCTAGATAGACATTTGGGTTGTTTCCACTATTTATTATTAACAGTGCTGCTGTGAACACTTTCTGTTTGTTGCTGGTTTATAGGTATTTAGTCTTGACTGGGTTTGCTAATATCTAAAGTAATGTTTACATCTGTGTTAATGAGTGTATTTGGCATGTAATTTTCCTATTTTTCAGTGGCATTTTCAGATTTTTGCATCAAGGTTATTTTTGCTTCATAAAATGATGCATCTTTTTTTTTCCTTTGCTATAATCTGAAATAGTTTGTGTAAAACTGGAATATTTGCATGTTTTAATATTTGCTAGAGTGTGCCTGTAAAATCATCTTAGGTGTTCTTTTTGTGAGAAGATCTTAAACTACTAAGTTAAATTTTAAAAATGTTATAGGATTATTCAGTTTTTCTATTTCTTTTTTTTGAGACAGAGTCTCAGCTGGATTGCAGTGGCCCTATCTGGGCACACTGCAACCTCCGCCTCCTTGGCTCAAGCAATTTTCCTGCCTCAGCCTCCTGAGTAGCTGAGATTACAGGCATGCACCACCATGTCCGGCTAATTTTGTATTTTTAGTAAAGATGAGGTTTCTCCATGTTGGTCAGGCTGGTCTCAAACTCCCGACCTCAGGTGATCCACCCACCTCGGCCTCCCAAAGTGCTGGGATTACAGGTGTGAGCCACCATGCCCGGCCTTATCAACTTCTTAAAAAAACACAGATTTGGACTGGGGAGATTATTGTGTATTTGTTTTCTATTATGTTAATTTCTGATGTTTTAAAATTGTCTTTCTTCTATTTTCTTGGGCTTTATTTTGCTGGCTTTGTTTTCTCATCTCTCCAGGTAGATGCTTAGCTCATTGTGATGATTTTAAAGCACTTGCAAATTCTTTAACATTCTTTCCTTGAAAAAATGGAGTCAAATTTTCCTCCACTTGAATGTTGGCCAGACATAGTGACTTCTTATGAACAGCATGTGGCAGAAGTGATGGTATATGACTTTCAAGAATAGGTCATCAGGCCAGGCGCGGTGGCTCACTCCTGTAATCCCAGCACTTTGGGAGGCCGAGGAGGGCAGATCACGAGGTCGGGAGATCGAGACTATCCTGGCTAACACAGTGAAACCCTGTCTCTACTAAAAATAATAATAATAAAAAAATTAGCTGGGCATGGCAGCGGGCGTCTGTAGTCCCAGCTACTCAGGAGGCTGAGGCAGGAGAATGGCGTGAACCCAGGAGGCAGAGCTTGCAGTGAGCCGAGATCGCGCCACTGCACTCCAGCCTGGGCGACAGAGTGAGACTCCATCTCAAAGAAAAAAAAAAAAAAGAGTAGGTCATCAAAAAGAATCATTTCTGCCTGACTTTCTCTCGGATCACTTACTTGGGAGAACCTGGTTGTCATGGGAGAATACATGAGCATCCCTCTGGAGAGGCCCATGTAGAGAAGACAACCATGTGAGTAAACTTCCTTGGAAGTGGATGCTTCTATTCTGTCAAACCTTCAAACGGTTACAGCTTTGGCCAACATGTGACTGCAACTTCATGAGAGACCTCAAGCCAGAACTATCCAGCCAAGCTACTTTTGAATTCCTGACCCATAAAAACTATGAGAGATAATAAATATTTGTTGTTTCAAGCCACTAATTTCAGGGGTAATTTGTTTTACAGCACTAGAAAGCTAATATACTCATTAATCATCAGCCATTTTTCTGCTCTAATACAAGCATTTAAATGCTATAAATTTCTGTCTACATTAGCTGAATCTTACAAGTTTGGATATGCAGGATCATTTGGATTTAAATATTTTCTGATTTCTATTATTAATTTTAACTTATGAGTTACTTAGAATTGTGTTTCTTAATTTCCAAATATATATTATATGTCAATTATTGATTTCTAGCTTCATTGCACTGTGGACAGAAAATACGATTTGTATGATATCATCCTTTAAAATTTGCTGCACCTTGCTTTAAGTCCCTGTATATGGTCAGTTTTTATAAAAGCTCATGGGCCCTTGAAAACAATATATATTCTATAGCCTTATATGTCCATTAGCTTAGGTGTGTCAATTGTGTCATTCAAATCTATATCCTTACTTTTGTTTTTATTTATTTATTTATTTTCTGTAGACCTCTGTGGATTTTTTGCTATGCTAAATTTATCAGTTACTGACAGAAGTACATTCAAATCTGCCACTGTGATGATTCATTGATTTTATTGTTTGCATTTCTATTGTTGAATTATATGTTTTGAGTTATGTATGTATATATAAACACATACACCCATATATGTGTATATATATAAACACACATACACATACACATACACATATATATGTAATGTCACTAGATAGATTCATGCTTAGAATTATATCTTCCTAGTGAACTAAATTCTTATCTTTATGAAATGGCATGTTTTATTGCTATTAATGCTATTTGCCTTAAAGTTTATTTTGTCTGATATTTATATAACTATACCAACCATCTTTTAAGGCTTGCATGAAATATCTATTTAATAAAAACATCTGACAGTCTTTAAATGATGTGTATCATTTAAGAGATGTTTATCACTTAAATGATACATACACATCATTTAAAGGATATATCATCATCGTTAAATGAGCAGTTTATTCACATGTATTATAATTACTCATATTTTTGTTTGTAAATTTACTGTCTTATTTTGTGTTTTCTACATATCTCACCTTTTCTGTTTCCTTTCTTCTACTTTCTTGACTTCTGGATTGATTATTAAACTTTATTATTAGCAATAATAATCAATAAACACAATATATTTTATATTGTATTTTTATTTTTTATATTCTATTTTTATTTTGTGTATTCTATTTTTATTTTGTTAGTGGGTATCCTAAAAATTTTAACTTGCAAAACTTAACTTATCAAAGCCAAAGATTAATCAACATCCTTAACTTTCTCTCAAAAAATACCGATAACTTAGAATGTTTTAGCTCCTTTGATACCCCTCTCCACTTATAGGCTGTTGTGGACTTAAATTTTAATTATGTTTTTCAATTTTTAACCCATCGATATATTATTATTGCTGTTTTATACAGTTTTAGTATTTACTGCATTTTTACCACTGTATGGGAGGGAAAACTTTTACCATACTCTCTTAGGTTCTGCTGGAATCAGTGAATTAAGCTGATAAAAGACAGATTAACAGGAGGAAAGCATACACATTTTATTTAATGTCATTTTTTACATGACAAAAGGGACTTCACAGAAAGAGAAAAAAAGAAAATTCCCAAAGAAGCAGTTAGACTTGGGGGCTTAACAAAAGTAATAAATTGTGGAGAAGTGGTTCAACAAAGGGAAGGGATTTGAGTTCCTAAGAGTGCAAAATTGTGGGAAAATGACTGGGAACTCTGGGCAGTCTAGTGGAAGATAAGGTTTATTTTAGTAAGGTATATTTGTGCAGGTTCATCTTGGCATTGACTCCTTAACTCTGGTGATAAGAACATTCTCTTCTTCCTGGTGCCACGAGGGCACCTTTCTCATGGAAAATGTATGCCTTGCTTTTAAGCAAAAAGGACAAGGGCGGGGAGCTCTTCTTGTATCTGTTGTTTCTCAATTGCCTTTGGCTCAAAATAATCAATATGCCAATGCAGTATATTCTGAGATGGCATGTTCTGATCTCCCTCACTGCTTTCTCTGCTCATCATTTTTTCTTGCATCTCAGATTGTCGATCTGGAAACATTTTCCTTTTGCCTGAAGTACATCTTGTAGCATTGTCTTTAAGTTTGTTCAAAAATGTTTCTACTCTTTTTCTCAGTTTTCATTTATCTGAAAATGTCTTTATCTCATTCATATTCTTAAAAGATATTTTCACTGCATATGAAATTTTGGAGCAGTAGGTATTTTCCTATCACCACATTGAATATTTTGTTTCATGATCTTCTGGCTTCCATTACTGAAGTTGAGAAATATGCTATCAGCTTAACTCTTGTTCCTTTGAAGGTAATTTGATTTCTTTCTTTCCTCTTTTTTTTTAAAAACATCTTTTTTTGTCTTTGGCATTCTGCAGTTTCACAAGAATGTGTCTTAGCTACAGATTTCCTATTTATTTATACTGCTTGAAATTTGTTGGTCTTCCTGAATCTGTGGGTTATTGTTGAATCAACTTAGGAAAATTCTCAGCCATTATTTCTTCTTTTCCTCTATTCTCTGTCTCTTTTCGAAATTCTGAGTACATGTACATTAGATATTCTATCTTCCTCACCTCTTAACCTTTTTTAAAATTTATTTATTTGATACAGAGTTTCACTTTTGTTGCCCAAGCTGTAGTGTAATAGCATAATCTGGACTCACTGCAACCTCCACCTCCTGGGTTCAAGCTGTCTCAGCCTCCCAAGTGGCTCGGATTACAGGTGTGCACCACCACGCCCAGCTAATTTTTTGTATTTTTAGTAGAGATGGAGTTTCACCATGTTGGTCAGGCTTGTCTTGAACTCCTAACCTCAAGTGATCTACCTGCCTCAGCCTCCCGAAATGCTGGCATTACAGGCGTGAGTCATCATGCCTGGCCTATTTCTTAACTTTTAATTTTATATTTTCTATGTTTTTTCTCTCTCTCTTTTTGTTTTTCCTGAACAGTTTCTATGCTCTGTCATTCAGTTCTCTACTTCTCTCTTCGTCTGTATTTAATCCCATTATTAAACTTATCTACTGAGTTTAAAACTTAATTTTTTTATTTTTCATTTCTATTAATTATTTTCATTCTTTTTCTAATCTGGTCATTTAAAATAAGCTCTTACTTTTTACTTGTGTTTCCAATTTTTAAAAATATTTTTAAACATGTCAAACAATACATTTTATATTCTGTGTTTGCTAATTTCAATATCCAAGATCTCTGTGCGTTGTATTCTGCTATCTGTTATTTGTGCTGGCTCTTACTCATGGTACCTTACTAACTTGCTTGTTTTGTGATTTCTGATGATGAGCTCATATTTCACTGAAGCCAGTTGAAGGTGAGTTCCTCTGAGAGGATTTGTGTTTCCTCTTACTAGATGCTTGAAGGCACTACCAGATATTTGGACCATGTAGCTAATGTGCATTTAGACCATAAATATTGTGGGGACATGCTTCTGATTATGATTTCTCAAGAGAAATATTTATCTCTTTCACTGAATGCCTAGGTTTGAGACAGATAATTTTTCTTAGAATGGGCTCAGACCGTGTGTATGTGGGTGGTTTCTGCAATTTAATTTGGCACATTATATGCATTGGTTCTTTGATTTTGGTATTCAGCATCCTGGGAAGCTAGAAAAAGGTGGCTTAAGGTCTCTAGGTTCTATCAGTGTCTTCAAAGTGAAACTAGCTTCAAGACTTGCCTTATGTTTTTAGGTTTGGTATTAATTTACTAAGACTGTTGTAACAAAACACCTCAAACTTAGTGACTTAAACACCAGAAATGTATTGTCTCAAAGTTTAAAATCAAGATGATGGCAGGGTTGGTTCCTTCTGAGGGCAATGAGAAAAGGATCTGTTCCAGGCTTCTCTCCTTGGCTTATAGAAGCACCACTCTGATCCATGCCTTCATCTTCACATGGCATTTTCCCTATGTGTGTGTCTGTGTCCACATTTTCCTTTTTTTTTTTTTTTTTTTGGTTAGTGTTTTGCTCTTGTCACCCAGGCTGGAGGGTAATGACGTGATCTCAGCTCACTGCAACCTCCGCGTCCCAGGTTCAAGTGATTCTCCTGCCTCAGCCTCCCGAGCAGCTGGGATTATAGGCACACACCACCATGCTCAGCTGATTTTTGTATTTGTAGTAGAGATGGGGTTTCACCATGTTGGCCAGGCTAGTCTTGAACTCCTGACCTCAGGTGATTTGCCTGCCTTGGCCTCCCAAAGTACTGGGATTACAGGCATGAGCCACTGCACCTGGCCAGCACATTTTCCTCTTTTATAAGGACACCAGTCATATTGGATTGGGGGCTTATCCTATTCTAGAATGATCTCATCTAAACTAATTACGTATGCAATGACCATATTTCCAAACAAGGACACTTTCCAAGATTTGGGGAAATCAAGGTTTCAACATATGAATTTGGGGGGTATACAATTCAATCTATAACTGGTTCCTTACATTGTTGCCAGTTCATTGAGGTATTCAAAAGAACTTTTGAAAGTGCAATTTCTCCACTATATCTTTTCTTCAGTAAGAGGGTTGATTACGGTTTAAAGTGTGCTATTCTGCTGAACACCATTTTGCATGGTGTTGACAAAAATTGTATGATGTTGACAAGTTAACTACCACTAAAGCAGTTTTACAAAGGCTGCTTCCATCTTTGGAGCAATCATTCATTTTGCAGTTCTGTTGCATTATCCTTGAGGTTCTGAGGCTGCACATTGGCCACCTTGACCTTGTGGGAAATGACTCAAAAGCCACCTTCTTGGGCTGTATATTTGCCACCTTGACCGTGGGGGAAATGACTCAAAAGCTAAACCTGACATTCAGAATGTTTTAGAGTTGCAGAGCCATTTTAGGGATCTGGTTTCTGCCAACTCTGTGTTGAATGCCCTCTGCAACTATAGCACATATCAGTCGTAACAATAATAAAGAAACCTCAGTCATCAAGAGTAAACTACATCCTACATGTTTTGTGTTAGATGATAGAGAAATGTGGAATACATTTTAGGAAGCTTTCTATCAAAAACACTTTAAACCTTTCCTATGTCTAAAGGATTAACTCTCAGCTCTGAAAACTTTGCTTAATCAGAAGATCTTACTCATTTAAGGTTATTTAAAGACAAAGACTTTTAGCATATTGTAATCTATCAACCACTGCTTCTGAATGACTTGGGGTGGGATCAGAGTAGAGGGGGAAAGACTTTTAAAATTTTAGATTCCCTAGCATTATTCCAGACCTACGAATTAGAATCTCTGAGGAAAGGAGCCCAGAAATGTACATTTTAAACAGCATCCCTTCAGAGTTAGAGAATGGTTGTTGCCTAGGGTCTTCCTCTTAAACATAAGGTATTTTGCTTCAGCAACTTAATTTTTATTTTTCTTAAATTGTATTACTGGTAAAGATTCATGATTTTTATAATATGAATTTAATGTTTGTAGTGATATTCAACAGTACAATTAAAAGTGGTGAATGGTGGGCCGGGCACGGTAGCTCACGCCTGTAACTCTAGCACTTTGGGAGGCCGAGGCAGGTGGGTCATTTGAGGTCAGGAGTTTGAGACTAGCCTGGCCAATATGGTGAAAACCCATCTCTACTAAAAATACAAAATAGCCTGGCGTGGGGGCGCACACCTGTAATCCCAGCTACTCAGGAGGCTGAGGCAGGAGAATTGCTTGAACCTGGGAGGCGGAGGTTGCTGTGAGCCGAGATGGAGCCAGAGTGAAACTCTGTCTCAAAAAAAAAAAAAAAAAAAAAAAAAGGAGTGAGTGCAAATAAAGGTAGTGAATCGCCACAATGTGCTTAGCAATTGTAAGATAAAATTAAACTCTTTATAATATTTTGGTGAGAGGACCACAACTGGACTCTTCGTAGGATTTCCTTTTGAAAATAATCCTGAATCTAATAGCAAGCACAACTGAGATACATTTTCTTTACTGAGTTTTGCATTTCCAGTGTGACCCTTTCACTTTTTATACTGTATGATCTAATTTTATGTGAGAGCTCACTCTGGTAAGCTGTACCGTGTGTAGGTGTGCGTGGATGATCTCCACTAGTAAGATAAAATACCTCTCTTCTCTCCTACTTCTGTCCCCTTCCTCTGTCCAAGTGAAAGGCAATCTACCACATCTCCCTTAGAGATGACCATAAAATCCCAGAGGAAAGCAATATGCCTAAAAGTTGTTTAGTCTGTTCCCCTTGCTTGAGTATGCATTGGAATTCCCTGGCCTGGAGTGGGTCCTAAGAATTTGCGTTTCTGACATGTTCTCAGGTAGTGTTGATGCTGATACTACTGGCCTGGGGACCCTACTTAGAAAGTCACTGTATTAACTCATTTAATCCTCACAGCAGTCCTGTGAGGTAGGCACTATTATTTTCATTATCATCATGCCCCTTTTATAGATGAGGGTTCTGGGGCAGCTGGTAAGACAGCTGGTGATCAAGACAAAATTTTAAAGCCAGGCAGGCTGACTTCAAGCCCATGCTGTAACCTACTGTACCATGTGTCTTCTCAGTCAGCAGGTACTTATTAAACGCATACTGTGTGCCCTGTGTTTGACTAGCTGTTATTTTTTTAAAAAATCTAATCTCATTCCTTATTCAGAAAGAGATGATTTGAGGATACTCACTTCCTACTGAACTTGACGTGGATAATTTCTTGATGTCTACTTGAGAGGGACATGAGCTGCTACATCAATTGAAACTCAGGTGACAATTGAGATGCAGAAGTTAAGTCTTTTCTCTGCTTTTAAACATGACGTTGTGCCTTAACCCAAAAGGGTGTTCCTGTGGTAAACTGTGTACTCTATAAATGCTCTCCAAAGCTAGAATTTTCTTGGTTTATGCAAATGTACAGCTGAGAGTAATTTTGTGGGATATGTTGCAGGGGTGGGGTTGAAAAATGCATGGTACTTATCTATTACCAGTTCTTTGTGTTTTAAGTACTTAGCCTTTATTTTTTCTCCTTTCAGCATTTTCTTATATTAACTGGATTCCCATATTGGCTGTTGCTGAGGGGGTGGGGGGAGTCCTGATCTGACCTAAAGAAAAATTTTTTTAGCATTTTCTTTCAGAGACCACAAATCATACTGCAAGTCAACAACATCTGAGTGTTAGTGGGACATTTCTATTTTAAGAGGCTTAGAAAAGGAGGTAAAAAAGAAGGAAGTTGGAAGTTAGGAAGGAGCAATGAAAGCAAAGCACCCACTTTCACATCTCACCAGACAAAGCTCCTCCCTGCCAAGTTCCTTTCTGGTGGGAGATCAGGGCATGGCTCATGCAATCACCAGCTAAGAAAGGAACTGGGACTTCTCTTCGTTTGCTCTTTTTTCCTTCCCCACCTTTCGCTAGAAACTATTAGACTGCCACACTGTCCTGTTGTGTGACATGGGACACTTTAAGTGACAGGGTAGACAAAAGCTGGAACAAAAGAGCCTCTATTAAGGTAAGGGTCTACTGTGTCCAGAACATTGTCTTAGATGCTGGGGGCAGAACAAACCAAAAACATAGTCATTGCTTATAAACAAAATTCAGTTTGTAAGGTTATCACACTCAATTAATAGAGTAGAGTTTGGGGAATGATTTCCTTCTGACTTTCCAGGATATGTGGAATTAAAAAAATGGAAAGTAGATCAGGAACATCATTTTGCTTCATTCCGTCTCACTTTAAGTGAACTCGGGCCCAAGCCCAAGTGGTTCTGTTCCAGGAAACACAGTGGGTCAAGCAGGATGTGACCTTATCACACATCTTAGCCATTGTCCTTTCCTTCTTAAATCCCTAGTTAGGAGGATAATAGTTGAAGATATCCTTCTTTTTTTCTTCTTCAGGCTTTAGGATATCAGACTAGGTATTTTGAAGTTGAGAACAAAAAGCCTTTCCACACAGTTGTAGTCTCTTTTTGCCAATAGTAATGAGTCATTCTTGCTAAGAACATACGTGGTTTGTATCTTTCTAGTGCTTCTTGTCAGAAGAAGCTTAACAGGCACAGATGGAGATATTTTTCCTGGCACAGTAGACCCTAGTCACAAACCACAAAGTTTCACAATAAGGCTATTTGTTAAGTGAATGCAATATTATAGCTGAGACACTTTTGGGGTGTGTGTGTGTGTATGTGTAGGGGTGTGTGTATGTGAGAGAGAGAGAGAGTCTATGTGTGATGGGGGCTATACCTCAGCTTCCTGTTTGGCCTTGCTGATGTCACCGCATTAGTACAGGTGCTGCACTTCATATTTTTTGTACAGATGTAAGTCATCATATTTAGTATTTGACTTTAAAATGAATTGGTTTATGCACATGTGTGCTGATAAATGAATAACAACAGAAGGGGGAGGAGATTTTGGATTTTGATTAGGTGAAAGAGGTGCAAAACTTCCACTATTTCTTTCATAGATACCTTGCAAGCCTCCAAAGCTTTCTAGAATTGCTAGGTGAAGTTCTAAGTATCACTAATTTTGAGATAGGCTGATTGACATTTGTGATTGGGTTTGGTCATGATAAAGGGTAGTGAAATCCCCAGCATAGATGAGTGAGTTGCTATTGGTCTAAAATTTTGCCATCTTTGGTTTTCTTCTGATTTCTAGTTCCATATTTGGTGGCTTTAAATGAACACAGTACTGTTCTCTTCATACCATATATATTTTTACCAGGCCAGGAATCTAAGAAACTTATGATCTAATTTAGATGTCTCTGGAAATGTGAATTTCATGACTGAAGAGAAGGGAACAGATTTGAAATTGAAATATTTTGATAGGGAGCTGACAGTTGGGTTAAGTGGATTGTTACACATTATCATCTTAAAACTACATTTCGTGTCTTCTTAACTTTCCTCCAAAGAACACATCCTAGAATTATAACACTATTTTCAATTCCCTTTGCATCTTTCAGCCCTTAGAACTAAATCCTAAGCCAGTAGCTCACTTTTGGCCTCCTGAATTTGGTTTTCTGAAGGCCTTAGGTTAAATGTCATTTCCACTAGAACACCTTTCTTGATCTTTCAGGATAGATGAAAGCCCCACTGATTTTCTTCTTTCTATCTGTCCATTCATCTGTCCTTCCTTCTCTCGTACCTGTCCTTACTTCCATCACAGTTCTAGTCACATCATATCATCATTGACTGTTTATTTATCTGACTCCTAAAACTAGAAGTTCCTAGAAGCCAGGCCTATGCCCATCTACTATTGCATCTCAGCTGTTAGCACTGAGTGTAGGGGTGTAGTAAGCAGATACTCATTTTTTTTTAACTGAATGAAGGAGCATGGGAAGTAGGTCATTATTTGAAAAAGCATCTGGAAATGATAAGAATAGTTGATAAAGCATTCCAGATTGTTTAGGAGAAAGGTCTATTTTCCTTGTTAACAGCAAAGGCAATTTCTTTGGAAGATTCTGTTTTCTTTTTTGACTATCTGTGCAGTTACTTGTTTATTTTTCATTTTCCATCAGCTTTACAACTTTTTCTCATGCTCCTCATTGCCTACTCTCATTTGTGTTTAAGCCTTCCTTTACATAAAACAGTATTTTTGGCTTAGTATTTGGATGATTAATGACAATCAATCTTAGCAGTTAGATTTCTGACTGAGACTGACCAGGCAAAGTGAAATATGTTGCATGATGTCATTATTTAAGTTATTGTTTTGCTGGCTGTGACCCATTAAGCATCCCTTCTTTTTGTTTAAAAATTATTTTTTTCCAACTTGTTTTAGATTTGGGGGTATATGTGCAGACTAATTGGTATATTGTGTGATGCTGAGGTTTGGGGTATGAATGAGCTCATTATACAACTACTGAGCATAGTATACCATAGTTAGGTTTTGCAACTCTGTCCCCTTCCCCCCCCTCCATAGTCCCGTGTATTGTTGCCATCTATATGTCCATCGGTACTCAATGTGTGACTCCCACTTATAAGTGAGAACATGAGGTATTTGGTTTTCTGCTCCTGTGTTAATTTGCTCATAATGGCCTTCAGCTTCCTCCATGTTGCTACAAAGGACATGATTTTTGTTCTTTTTTTAATAGATGTGTAGTATTCCATTGTGTTTATATACCACATTTTCTTTGTCCAACCCACTGTTGATGGGCACGAAGATTGATTCCAGAGTGCTTTCCACAGTGGCTGAACTAACTTACATTCTTATCTACAGTGTATAAGCATTCCTTTTTCTCTGTACCTCACCAGCATCTGTTGTTTTTTGACTTTTTAATAATAGCCATTCTGACTGGTGTGAGATGGTATCTCATTGTGATTTTGATTTGCATTTCTCTGATGATTAGTGATGCTGAGCATTTTAAAAATATGTTTTTTGGCTGCTTGTATGTTTCTTTTGAGAGTTGTCTATTCATGTCTTTTGCCCATTTTTAATGGGATTATTTGTTCTTTGCTTGTTCAATTAAGTTCCTTGTAGGTTCTGGATATTAGACCTTTGTTGGATGTATAGTTTATGAATAAAATGTTACTTTTTAAATGTATCTATTTTCATTTTACATATTTTTTTTTACAGTACCACTTACCATCATGTTGGAAGAAGTGACTTAACAAAATAACCCAAACAACATTTCTTCACTTCTGCAGACTCTTCCTCTCACAATGAAGTGGCTTCCATTACTGGAATAATGTCAGGGAAGATAATAGCTTCCTCTAAATTCACCCTATTCAAATGTGTAATTCACATTTGTTCACGGACTAGAATAATGCACCTATAAAATGTTTATTGGCTGTTATATAGCTCCTAGAGGAAGAAAATAAAAATGAAATGATTTGTATATTATAGTTTGTCAGAAGTATGATTGCCAATTATAATGATAAAATACTGGCTCACATTGCTAATATTTATTGGGCACTTACCATGTGCCAAGCACTGTACAAAGACTGACAACAATCCTTTTGGTTAAATAGCATTATTGTCCTTAGGAAACCAAGGTTTAGACAGCTAAAGGAAATTGCCTAGAGGTAGGCAGTTACCGAGTGGTAGACTCGGAATTCAATCCTGAATGTTTAACTCCAATGCTCAAACTCCTAATTGCTGTGTGTTAAAGAGCCTGGCAACTAAAGGATTACATATGCCGTTTCTCCTGCTACATTTGAAGAGGGATTTTAGAAAGTAACAATACTAGCAACCAATTATTGAATGCCAGGTAATACACTGGGTGTTTAATGTATGCTCTTTCGATCCCTATGACAATACAATGGAGGAACAATTTTTATCTCCACTTTTCAGATGACACTGAGGTTCATGGAAATTAAGAAATATATTTCAGGCCACAAAGCTATTTAAGGTCACAATAGCTACTTAAGCTATTAAGCCAAGTAACACCTAGATCTCTGCTCTTACTGCTTACTGCTAGATGTACTAGAGTATGTCCAGTGTTTGAATAGTAAGAGGTCTGGCAACCAGGTCATATGACTGAGAAAACTGGGTTATGTTTAACCTGACAGTGATTGAAGGGAGGAAAGAAATCTTCCAATATCTTGTGTCATATAGAGGAAGGATCAGACATATTTTGTTTTGCTCCAGAAGGGTGAAAGTGTCCGTTGTAAATGTAGGCAATCTCGAGTCTGAAGTTGCAGTGGCAGTTGCTTGCTTCTATGAATTTTATTTAATTAAAAATAGAAATTGAATCTATAACTCAAAAATATGTTAAAAAAAAAAAAAACTAATTTGAACTCAGTTAAAGTCCCAAGGTGGCATCTATCACATGCATCTTCTGAAGACGCCATTGCATTTTTATTGTATTAGAAGAAACAACATTTCCGAAATATCAGAGGTGAAGCCTCAAGTCAGTTCTGTGTCTGCCAGAAATAAACTTATCTTTCTTCTTGTTGTCCTTCTAAGAATAAGGTGTCAGTAGTTCCAGAGGAAGATAAGGTGAACTGAGAGTATGGGAAAAGAGAATCACCTTAGTGTTCAAAGCTTCATGGAGCAGAGAACACTGGACAGGTCAACTAGTAATGCCTACCACATCATGTGGTAATGAGGAGGGAGAGAACGAACTGCTACACGTGAGGTTCTCAGAGCTCTTTTGAGGAGGATGTCATGTTAAACTAATAAAATAGTCCCAGCTACTCGGGAGGCTGAGGCAGGAGAATGGCGGGAACCCGGGAGGCGGAGCTTGCAGTGAGCTGAGATCTGGCCACTGCACTCCAGCCTGGGCGACAGAGCGAGACTCCGTCTCAAAAAAAAAAAAAAAAAAAAAAAACAAACCTGGTGAGAAACAACACACACGGGGGCCTCCGGAGGCTGGAGGGTGGGAAGAGGGAGAGGATCAGGAAACATAACTACCGGATACTGGGCTTAATACCTGAGTGATGAAATAATCTGTACAACAAACCCCCATGACACGAGTTTACCTATGTAACAAACCTGCACGTGTACGCCTGAACTTAAAATAAAAGTTATTAAAAAGAAAGGGCAAACTGTGGGATAGCTTGGCTGTGGAATTATCAATATTCTGATATTTTCCAATTAATGCTGCTGTTTCTCATATGACCATAAAAGGGAGATTTGTTTCTTTTCTGTGTTTGAGATGGGGATATGGGATTTTCAGAAAAACAAAAGGGAAAATACCAAGAAATAAAATCAGGCAACTGAAGGTATGCCTTCTGCCATGGAAGCTCAAAATTTTAGGATCTTTCGAGACCTTCATTTGCACCTGGGACTTCAGATGCTTGCTATTGCTAAAAAATGTGTTCATTTTCTATTTCAAATAAATACAGAGATAATTACTTTAACAAAATGAAACAAACACCTGGTGAGAGGGTCAGGCATGGTGGCACACCACTGTAGTCCCAGCTGCTTTCGAAGCTGAGGCAGGAGGATTGCTTTAGCCCAGGAGTTCAACACTGTACTGCACAATGATTGCACCTGTGAATAGCCACTGCACTTCAGCCTGGGCAACACAGTGAGATCTCATCTTAAAAAAAAAAAAAAACTATGAAAACCCTGGTGAGAAATGGAGCATTGACTAGGAAGCTGACCTGAGGAGGATCAAGAGACCCAGTGTTAGCTAGCCACTTCCATCACGGTACAGCGGCTGCTGTTAACCGGGTAGGGGGAGCGTTCGGAGATAAACAAGTGAAGGTCTGCAGGTGCCAGGGAAGGTCTGTAGGCAATTTTTCTAATATGTACTTTGGCATGGTCTAATGTTGACTTTTTGCAAGGAAAAGGCCAGGTCAATCTTATTGTTCTTTCCTCTCTTTGGATTGTAGAATAATTGTGAGTGCCCTTGAACCTGTGGAGAAAAGGATAGAAAATTTGTTTTCCTTTCACATGAAAGGACATTGGGACATGCCTGTAGTCCCTAGCTGACAGCGCTAGTCACTATACAGGGGAAGACGGCTTTCGGGAGCACACTAATTCCACTTGAGAACACAGAACAAGATTAATTATGAAGAACTGATAACTCCTCCCTACCTCCCTCCTTCCCTCCCTTCTTCCTTCCTTCTTTCCTCCCTCCCTCCTTTCTTCTTTCCTCCCTTCCTCCCTCTCTCTCCCTTCTTTCGTCCCTTCTTCCCTCTCTTTCCCTTCTTTCTTCCTTCCTTCCCTTCTCCTTCTCTCCTTTTCTCCCTTCCTTCCTTCCTTCCCTCCTTTCCTCCCTCCCTCCTTCTCTCCCTCCTTCCCTCCCTCCCTTGCTCCTTCCTTCTTTCTTTTCCTTCTCTTTTTTTCTTTCCTTCCTTCATTCTCCTTTCCTTCCTTCTCCTTTCCTTCCTTCCTCCATTCCTTCTCTCCTTCTTTCCTTCCCTTCCTCCCTCCCTTTCTTCCTTCCTTTCTTTCCCCTTCCTTCCTCCTTTCCTCTCTTCCTTCCTCCCTTCCTCCGTCCTCTTCCCGCCTTCCTGTCTTCTTTCCTCTCTGTCCCTTTCTTCTGCCAACAAATACTTATTAGCACCTTTTGTATGCTGAGCCCTTGCTAGGTGCTGACAGTCCAGTGCTATAGAAAACAATATGATCCCTGCCTTCTTAGAAGTTACAAACTAGTAATAATAAAGACAAAATATTTAATTACAAATTGAGATATGTGTGTAAAGGATGCACCAAGAAATTATAAGAGAGGGACTTGGTTTAGATTGGTTCAAGGAAAGGAATCTGTGAACATGGCAAATGAGCCCTGAAGAACATATGGTGTGGAAGAAGAGCTGGCGAGTCTGGCTGCCACCTGTTTGTGTGTGGAACACAGCCACAGCATTTGCCTGGGTATTTTGAGCTGCTTCTGCAATAGAATGGCAGAGTTGACCAGTGACAACAGAGACTGAATGACTCACAAAGCTTGCAACGTTTACTATTTTGCCTTTTACAGAAGAAGTTTGCTGACCCCTGGTCTAGAAAATACTTGAAAATGAGAGCTACAATATTTCATTTGGTCCATGCCTTTTCAGGTAGGGTGGGTCGTGGACTTTGTATGACTGAAACATGTGTGGGCACAGATTACTTGGGTATGATAGTATGTGTCTCGTCATGAAGTAGACTCTAAGCAGGCAAGAAGCTTTCTCCAAAACTTGAGATTGCATATTTCACATGAATTTCCTGTTTGTGGAGGGAGGTATTATGGTGTGGTGTTTGTAAGCTTAGCGTTTGGAATTTTATTTGGAAAGACTATTTTGGATTCAGATCTTGGCTCTACCACTTAGGAGCTGTGTTACTCACTCTCATTACTCTTCAGTTTTCTCATCAGTAGAACAGAGGTACTGTCAGTGCCCACTGCGTGTAGTTATTGTGAAATTACCTGAGATAACACAAAGACAGTACTTAGTACAATGACTTGCATATAGTCAATACTTAATATATATACACTGTTAGTATTTTTAAGATACAAAATATTTTCATAAAATAACACATCAGTTTTCGTGATGCTATTCCATAAATAATATTCAGTTTTTGTTTTTTTATACTAATGGAACAATTTTTTTTCACAACGTCTGAGGATGAACAAAAGCAATGACTTCTAAGTCTCAATTATACAATTTTAGGAAGCTAATTTTATAATATTTTGAATTTTTTGCATGTTTACAAAATTAATTTTTGTTTTACCCTGAAAGTTTGAGGTAGATCTGCCCCCCTTTCCCTCCTCCGCCCACAGTGCTATATTTAGCGTGCTTCCTCCCACCTGCCTACAGCTTTGCATACCCTAAAATGCATACCCTCCTTTTCATTCCTTCTGTCTATAATCTAGGCCAATTATTAGTCCTATGGCTTTGATTCCAACCCCACTCACACCATAGTTCTCTAGTTCATTTTCAGCTAGTTCATGAGAGGGTCTATTCTTCCAGCCTTTTCTTACTTTCCCTTTGTGGTCTACGGTCCTTGCATGGACATGACTACTTCCCACTGCCTCCCCACAGTCCTTCTTTCCCTAAAGTTCTGGCTTTTGTTCCACTTTCCCATGGCTCTGACTTGCAGGAGTGCTTGGGTGTAAGCTCACTGCCTTCCACACCCCCTCATCAGCGGTCCGCTTTCCTGATGCAGACCTCAGCTCCTTGCTGAGCAATGGCATCCTCACCATGCTGCCCATGAAACCGGCACCCAGCCCTTCCCTTAAAGTGTCTATTGGGTAGCCACCAGTCACTCACAGTAATCTGGTGAGCATGGCAGAGCGAACCAGCAAGACACAGTAGATGGGATTGCTTACATACCATAATGATGACTTCATAGCACCATGAAAATAAGCACTGGCCTAGTTACCTGGTGAAGAAAAAAAAAACTAGAACTCTTACAACAGAAATCAGGTAGTGGGATATATTCTGCTTCTGCTTTCAGATCCTTCTCGGTTTTTTTCCATTGGCTACACGGTTACTGGGGAAATACAAAATCAAACTTGTGTTCTCTGAACCCAGTGACACAGAAAGCAAGGTATCAATGATGCCAGAGCTGGAAAGTACCTTCGAGATCCTATGTCCCACTGCCATCACGTGGTAGATAAGGACAACAGGGAGGTTGAGCACTTTACCCAGGATTACATGGAAGAAATGTGGTACTGATTAATGTGGATAGGCTGGGGATGTATTTGCTGGGCAGATGTATTCCACTGCCCAGCAAATGATTGAGCCAAATAATAAAAGAACGAATGGGCCAAATAATTCCTTGAGTCAAATATTCTTCCCTTTGTTTTATTTTATTTTAAACCCTCATATATGTATATGTGTGTATATATATAACCACACATATATACACATACACACAATTTTATATAAATGCATAAATTGGATCATATCATAAATGTTAGGGTTTTTTTTGTTTTGTTTTTTTGCTTCTCTTTTCATTCTTTTAATTCCTCCATAGAGGAACTAGAACTCCTGTAGGAATTAAAATTCCTATATGTATCTTTCCATATTTTTCTTAATATATCTACATATATTATAGGGGTTTTTGGTCACTGTTGTTGTCTTTTTAAAGGTGACCATGTGATACACTTTTCTTTATATATTTTTTCACTCAACAGGGTCTCATGGAAATCCCTCCAAGTCAACTGATATTGTTTTAACTCATTTCTTAGCAGCTACATAATATTCTGTGGTTTGCACCCTACATGATTCAAGCATTCTCTTTCTGATGGCCTTTACTCTGTTCCCAGGTTTACCACTATCACCCATGATTAAATATGTGTCCTTGTACATATATCCTCATGTTCTTATTCTATGAGACAGTGTCCATGAAGAGAGATTGCTGGGTAAATATATTTTTAACTTAATAGATGTTGCCAGATTAGTTTTCTGATGGACTATAAAATTTCACATTTCTAAGTGTATGAGAGTGCTCTTTTTCCAGCATCCCTGCCATATTTTCACTCTTGCTTTGTTTTGACAAGCTGATAGATAAGAAGTGAATCTGCTTTGTATTTTGAGTGGCCTTTCCCTGATTGGCCATGAGTCTGAGCATCTTATCTCATGTTTATCAGCCATTTAGATGCAGTTTCATGTGTATTGTCCATTGACGTTCTTTGCCATTTTCATTTTCATTCATTTATTCATTCTTTTTCTTCTTCCTTTTGTTTTGTAATATTCTTGTAAGAACTCTGAACATTTAGATATTAACCCTTTTTATATCTTTTCATTGTTATTCATTCCTTCTTTTTCTTGTTCTCTTGTTTTGTAATTTTCTTATAAGAACTCTGAACATTTAGATATTAACTCTTTTTTATATCTCCATTAAAACTGTTTTTCTCAAATTCATTGCTCATCTGTTATTATAAACTAATTATGTTATTAACCTTTAATTAACCTTTAACCTATATTTTGCCATGCAAGGGTGTCTGTTTTTATACAGTCAAATATATTAATCTTTATTTTTATGGCTTTTGGATTTCCTGCCTGTGTTTAGAAGATTCCCCTTAACCCAAGATTATATTTCTAATTTCCTCAATTTTTCTTGAAGTTTTTATATTGCTATTTTTTTTTAACATTTGAGTTTCCAGTCTGTGTGGAAATCATGTTTATGTATGACGTATACGAGTGGTCTAACATTTTCTCTTTAAATGGAAAATTAGTTGTGCCAGCACCATTTATTAAATAATCTAAACTTTGACTGAATTAAGCTACAATTTTTGCCATATATTAAAATTATATATATACACACATACATATGAAAAGAGAAAAGAATACCTCGATAACCTCAAAACATATACATATACATATACATATACATATGTGTCTTGAGGTTATCTAGGTATTCTTTTCTCTTTTCCATTGATCCATTTGTTTATTTTCATGTTAATGCAATTTTGATTTGATTGCAGATTTTTGTTGCATATTCTTTAATAAGAAAATTTTCCACTTGTGATTCATTCATATAATACTTTTCTTGATCATTTTAGGCATATATTCTCATTGTGAATTTACATTCATTGTAGCTAATTATTCCCTAGTGCCTGCTGGGTTTCTAATTACCATCAATTTATAAACTATTTTAGAAAATATTATTAAATATTTACATGTCATATTCAATGGGGGATCTGAAACATTCATTTTGGATGCCACACTCACACTCATGGGGATAGATTAAATGTTGTAGTGTGCTTTTCCCGTCTGTACTAAGCTCAAGGCTGCCATTAGGACATAGCAAAGGAGAAGAAGGAAGGTCACTGGAAGCTAGAGAACTCACGAAGTGCAGGCTCTGTCCTTAGGCCTTTGTTCATGGTGTCTCACCTCACACAATAGCATCTTGATCACAGTTAGGAAGCCCCTAAGGCTTGCAGACTCCAGAACCCATCACCTTGCACTCTATCTGTTAGAAGTCTTTATAACCACATTGGTTTATGTCTGCACCTAATATAAATTAAGAACTCTTTCTAGGATAGGTTTGAAGATTTCATAGCTTGGGTGTTTAAAACAGGAAATGCTGTGTGATGAGGACACTGTGCTCTATGGCTTGCGTCTGTGCTTTGGGTCACGCTCTTCCTTTGCCTTGAAAACCTGCCATCTGCCACAGTTCAGCCCACCCATGTCTACTTAGCTCCCTGTTCCATGAAAACATCCATATTCCAAACCAGACTCCCATGGCCCATTGCTTTCACTAATAGCACTTATCACACTCGCTGTTGTGTTACAGATCATTGTGCCTTCTTTTACCAAACACTGACCAGGCACCTGCCTTGTGGTATCCAATGGGGAACAGGTGGTGGATTTATTATTCTTTCCCACTCAAACTTCATGCCCATGAACCAAATCTTTTTCCCTTGTATTCAGAGAATCCCTCACAGTGACTCATACATAGAATATGTTCACAGTGTTAGGGGAGTGAGTGAATATATAATAATGATTAGGTGACAGGAAGAACAATTTGGTTGAATTATGGTTTTCTCATTTCTGCATCAATTTGTTATCACCTGTTTTCCAGCTTAATATTTTTTCCCATGTTTTGAATGTGCCACCTTTGTTGCTTTCTTCCTAAATATCCATGGTCAAATTTTCAAAGTTCGCCAGAAGGAATTTTTCATTAAATAAATAAAGATTTTTAGAGCCATTACTATACATTAGGTACTACAATAAGCATTAGGGAGAAAATGCCAATCAAAAATAGAACCATATGAATAAGATTGCCATTTTAAAAAATGAAAGCTGGGTCGTTTTTCTCCAGATAGCATGTAGGCACGATATTTTAAAAATCTAAGACAACAAAATCTAACTTATAAAACAAATAATGATGTCAATCAGGAGCCTAAAATAAATTTGATATTTAATACTTATATTTAAATTGAGAAGTGAGTGAACATAACTGAACATTCTAGACTTGTGGATTCAGCATTTATAACTAGAAAAATAAGTCAGAAGTAATCAGTATCCCCAATCTTTGATACTGAAGAATAACACTTTTCAAAGAGTAGTATTACCACATAACCCATTTGCTTTCACTTATACTGTAACACAATAAAAGTTTATTTTTAATTTAGACATTTAATTTTGTCTTGCCCAATGTCCTTACCAATCAGCTAGAAACAGGGGTCTAGATGAATACTTATACATTAATTTAAGCTTAATTAGAAACTGGTAATCTACACCGATCAGATCTGCATTCATTTATTCAACAAATATATATTGAGTATATAGTGTGTGCCAAGTTCTGTTCTGGGTTCTCAGGATACAGCAATGAGCAAAACAAAGATGCCTGTTCTTGTGACACTTATGTTCTAGTTAGGGGCCAATGGTGGAAACAGAAAATAAACCATAAACACAATAAAGAAATTATGTAGCATGATAGAATGTAGTAAATGGGGTGGAAAAATAGTAGAGTGGCTTAAGGGGAGCCAGGAGTGCTGGGGTTGAAGGGGGAGAGGTCAGGCAACATATAAACTAAATTGTATTAAAGAAGCACAGAATTAGAGAGAACTATGCCCAGCCTAGAACTAAGGAGAAATGTGGAGATAGAGAGTGCTATCAGAGAAGATAAAAAAAATTAAGTATGGGATTAAAAAACAAAACCTATAAGGTATACTAGCAATAATTGTATTATTCAGCTTGAAAGAAAAGCTCTGGGAAGACACGATAGTGACTTTTCAATGTTATTTTATTCAATGTTATGCCCTGCTACTAAGGATGCTACCTGTAGAAATGTTCTTGATTGTGATGTAAACCCACACTATTTAATACACATTAGCTTTTTAGTTATTAATAATGATAATTGGTCTGGAATATTTTATATACTGTTACAACTATTTAATAACTAGTAACTAGTTACAATTATTTAATAACCAGTAACTAGTTACAACTATTTAATAAATAAATATTGCCGTATTAGTAGGGAAATAGATTGGACATTAAAAGTCCATTCTAGTTCTATGATTCCATCATGCCTTCCACAATCACAAAACGCAATTAGGATCTTTGAATGCCCAAGAGGGATTTACTTACCTATCATTAACACACCAACATAGGAAATGTGCACTCACACACACACACTCATTCCTGCAAAAGCTTTGACATTTCTGACACAAGAATTGAGGTTTTGTTTTTATTTCCTCTTTTTTCTATTTTACTATAAGGGAATTAGATCATTGGACCTATTCTTTCAAATAGTTCCATGGATTGAGTTAATTACAATACGTGATCCAAGTCTGTACCCACTATTGAGATTGTCTACAATAGAAACAGGGGGCATCTAAATCCATCATCCATCAAGCATTTTAGCTGTTGGTTCTTTCTGGTGGAAGGTAGAGGCAGGGTGAACAATCTGTTACTATAAATATAGTGGATTGTTGTAAGGCTGTATCCTGTTTGGAAATGATCTCATCTGTCTGTTGCTGGTTAGCAGTTTTCTACCAAACTGAGCAGGAATATTACCATATGGCATTGTTGTTAGAGAGCCCTCAAAGTTAAAGCCACAAGGATTCCTCACTTGCCCATGAGGTAGGGTTTATGAGTGAGATATCATTGTCAAGGGTCTTGAATTTGAACTAACCTTAATCCACATAGGGACTTGTTACAAGTTATTTTATTCCTTAATTTTGTGCATTATTCCGATCCTGGGATTGTTCTATTGGATAAGTTGTGCTATGTATGTAATTGATGAATTATAGAAAGAGTCAAGTTTCTTCCTTCTTTATTGATATAAAACAGATCCTTTTGTAATGAGGCTGTTTGAACATGGACAGGTGTGCGGTGGCATGCTGTCTTTCATTGCCTCCTCCTCTGCCCCCACTCAAATAAACTACATACTCTTAAACCACAAGCATCTAGAGTGTGCTGTCCAATATGGCAGCCATAGCCCCATGTGGTTAATAATCACTTACAATGTCCTGAATCCGAACTCAAATGTGCTGTAGGTATAAAAAAGGCACATCAGATTTCAAAGACTTAGTACTAAAAAAAAAAATGTAAAATATCTCATTAATAATTTTTATATTGATTACATATTTCAGATATTTGCAGTTAAATAAAATATTATCATTAATCTTGTGTCTTTTTATTTTCTTGATGTGGCTACTATAAAATTTAAAATTGCATACATGGCTTTCATCATATCTCATTATATGAAATATATTTCATTATATTTCTCTTGGATAGCACCAGTCTACAGTCTTAATGGGAAAGCAAAGAGACTTCCCATTTCCCCTTCTCTTACCCTGGGAGAGGCCTTTAAGACAAAGTATTGATTACTTTCTACAGCCCAGAGAAAGATGTGTGTGTTTGTGTGTATGCACATGTGTATATGTGTGTTTGTGTGTGTGTGCACAGGTATGTGTGTGTGGTGTGTGTGTGTGTTGAGGGTGGGAGAAGATTCAGTGGGAAGGGTAAGGAGCATGGGAAGGGAAGAAAAGTGAGCATGTTCAACCAGTTTGTCTGAGATGCCATCTACTCTCACTGGAAGTAAGGAACAAAGAGTAGCTGAGCACAAGTTAGTTCTCAAAAGGCAAATTTGCTTTTTGTTTAAAAATAGGATGAATCAGCGGAACATCAGACTCATTTGAATTCAAATGTAAATGCAAATTAAGCTTCCTTAACATTAGGACAGAAGCAAATATGAAGTTTTAAGAATTATTGTCATCATTTTATCCATAATTAGCAAGGCTAGTCAAGAACTGACCTGTATTCCAATGTATAGTCTTGATTTATACAAAGGGTATGATTTATTTTGTTCTGAAGCATTTTATGAAATGAAAATTTCTGCTTGAGATAGAATCACTTAATGACCTTACAGTTTATACTCAAATAAACACCTGAACTAGTAAGGTAGCTTTTCTGGATAACTGGATGATTTTGTATATCACAATGCTTTTGTTAAACGGTAAATTAAGGGGTTTAGGAAGAACCTACTTTTTCAAAGAAAAAGAAAGGTGTAAGTTAATGATGTAATATTTCATAGTTTTGCTATAATCTTGTCATTGACCATGCAATGGCAAATTTGAATATTTTTCATTTGAATATTTTCACTATTTTATTAGGTTAATTAGATATTCCATGTGATAAGCCCAGTGGAAATAACCATGAAATGAACTGTTATTCAGGGGAGTAGAGGGGAAATGAGGATGTCAAAGAGACCCTAGGCAAGCGCTGTCCAATAGAAATATAATGAAAGACACATGCCATTTAATATCTTCCAGTAGCTACATTGATGACTTTCTGCAGCCCAGAGAAAAATGAGTGAGAGAGAGAGACAGAGAGAGAGAGAAAGAATGTTTGGTGGGAAGAAAAGGAGAAGGTAGCCTTGAAGATGGAACTTTATGTCCCTAAGTTGAAGTACTATCATGGAAAGCACCAACCAAATGTCAGTTCAACTAACTGTACTTTCAGTTGATCATAGAATTACATTGTTTCATAGCTGAGAAAGCAGCCTTCCACTTGAAAAGAGAGATTAGGCCCAGAGAAGCAAAGTAACTCACCTCGAGTCACACAGTAGACGAGGCAGAAGTGGAAATAGTGGCCAGTTTTGATTCTCACTAGACACTGTGCTATGGCCTGAGGATACAGTGATAAATATGACAGTCCTTGTCCATAAGGGCATTCTAGTACAATGGGACACAAGTCCATCTGGATGTGGCATAGACGACATCACCTATGACACAGGCACACTTGTGTTGTCCCCGATCATGCCCAGTTTTGGTGGCAAGCAGAGGATAGTAATATTACTTTCAAGGACATTTGTGACAAGCCTCAAAAGTGTTCCAGGCTGTAAGGATTTTCCCTTCATTCCTGAAAAGCAGAACATTTGAAGGAGGCAGTGGAGACCTCTTCTGAGTAAACCACACCAAACAATATCTTTCAGGAGAAGAAAAAAAATGACCTCTTCAGTTGACATCACACTGGAAACTGCTTGGTGGACTGAGTCCGAAGTTGGGCTTGAGCTCTGCCCGTCCTGAGGGAGAAAGAGGCTCGCTGTGGTGTGAGTCTCCGCTCACTGAAGTTCTTTACAAATACCTTGGATTGGACCCTGCGTGGCGGGACTGTGGCGCGTGCTGGGACTGTGGCGCGTGCTGGGCTTTGGAAGCTGCCGGTGCTCACGGAAGCTCTCTGAGAGTCTAAGAGGCAAACTGCCCAGGGCCATTTTGACTCTGGAAGGCAAATTTCAACCATGGTCGTAAGAGGACTAGTTAAAAAAAAAAAGTCGTTAGATCAGCCTGTATCTTAAACTTTGAGCCACAAGTACAAAATCCCCCATAACTCACCTTTCATTTCTTATGCATTTCCTTTTCATCCTTCCCCATATTTTGCATTACTTAATCAGGATATATATGTAATTTATAATCTGGTTATTTTAAAAATTTTTGTAGAGATGGGGCCTCACTATGTTGCCCAGGCTAGTCTTGAACTCCTGGCTCAAGCAATCCTCCTCGGCCTCCCAAAGTATTAAAACTACAGGCCTGAGCCATCATACTTGGCCTATAATCTGCTTTTGGCAATTGAAGTTATCCCCAAACGACTTCTCTATAATATCATCATAATTATTATTTTAATTTGTGGAAAAGAAAAAAATATGTTAGTGACTGCATAATATTCCATTCAGTAATCCCATCTTATCTTGTTTAAGCTTGTTGCTAGCTGCATTATTAAACAAGATGCTCCTTGAACTTTACTGAAAATAGTTGTAAATGCTTAGAGTTTTCACAGTGAAATCACCTATTTACCCTAAGTGTAAAGCTGTGTTAAATGGATCCCTTAGTGAGACAACTCATGCTGATGATGCACAGGGTCCCAGGCCTTTGGCCACCCCAGTGGGAAAATGCTTTCCTAGTGTCTTTTGGCTTAAAGCAATTATTCAAAATTGGTACACACTGTGGGCTCAGATAACCCAGAAATTAAAGAGAACTCTGTTGGCGGTACTGCTGCTTCTTGTAATAGGTCAGGAATGTAGACATTATCTTTATTGGTACATGACTACTGAAGTTCTATTTTTTTTTAAAAAATGATCTGGTCTGTAAAAGGACTAAATTATATACCATCCCTCCAAATCTAAGGAGAGGGCCATGAAATTAGCCAATGTTCTCACCTTTCTGATCAGGGCGGGGTGGTGGGTTTGCAGGAGTCTGTGGCTGCCATCCCTCCTTCTTAGGAAGAAAATGGATCATGGGTCAGTTTAATTTCTCAGGTGTTTGGAAAAAGGTTACAAATAATGAAACTGAGATGTATTGTCCTAGATGAGAGTAAAATGCAGTAGTTAAAAGTTTTAGATAAGGTTAGCTCCTTTTTGGAGCTGAATCTGCATGGGACTAGAAATTTATATTGTGCTTATTATTTTTATTCTTATTTTCCAACCTGATAAAATGAGTTATTTATTCATATGATCTTGGGCAATGACATAAACTTCTTCAATTTCAGTTTTTTCCATTTTCTATTAGAAATAATTACATCTGGCTTACCTGTCTCATGAGATTGCAGTGAGAATCAAATGAAATGTTGTAAACTGTAAAAGCCTCTGACAAGTTCAAGGTTGATGCTGTTATTAATCATTGGTAATGATGATGAGTAGATGCTGTTATTAATCATTGGTAATGATGATGAGTAGAATATTCCCAGATAGCATCATCAGCCAGTGCTACACTCTGTAGGTGTGTTAGGCCAGGATATGATGAGTGATGCCAATTAATGCCAGTGATTTGTTCTCTCACGTAAAGCTAGTCAAGTTATTTTACTGTCTGCCTTTACTTGTAGAAGGCGTGCTCTCACAGATGTTGGTAAGGCTAAGGCGTTCTGATTTCACAAGATGAAGGTAATCCATAGAATCAGTCAGACAGAATGTCCCTGGTATTTTTATGCGCTACAGTGACAAATTATACCAAGACCCATTTGTCAACAGCCATTTCCAGAAATAAGAGAGCGTGTCATCAAAAATGAAGGACAAGTTGTGACTCAAGAAGCATCTTCCCTATTTGTTTGAACACTCAAGCTTGCTTTAAATCGTATCTAAGTTGTGTGGTAAACTTGCCAGCAGAGAGTAAGCCACACAGATGCCCACAACGTCACGGAGAGGCACATGACCCAGTTTCTGTGGTCTGAGCTGAAAGATAACCCGGGTGTGTAATGGCCACAGCTGCCTGTAAAACATTATATGGTGGGCACTTTTTCAAATTCACATTTTTAAAGAGGGAATTAGATGGTTTTCATTTGTTTTGCTTAGGTTTTGGGGTGTAATTTTTTTCTCCGGAGATCATCTCAGCAGCATCTCCACAAATAATTATCAAGGGATTGGGAGATAGTTTTGCACTCACTGTCTTAGGATACAAATCTTCCCATACAAAGCCATATAGATTTGTCCAGGGAAGATAGGAAATAATTGATTGTGTCATGGTTCTCTTGGCCTGACTTTGCTCCGGTGGCTATGGCACATGGGGTGATAGATTAACTCTTTCAGGCGTATGGAAAGCATGTTCAATGAATCACAACTTCAGGGCACAGAGTATTTTGATGGTATTTGGAAAGATGCAAATATTCTCTCCTTTTTTTTGAGGGGGTGGTGTCTGATGACACCATCCATACTTTTTAGAAGAGACTGGAGTGTGGGTCGTTTTCATATCTAAGCCTTTGAAAAAAAACTTACGGTAAAGAAACAGATCATTCATGCTAGGGAAAGAAAACTATCACAGACAAGCTATAATCCACATATCCACTGAGTGCCAGAAAAGAGAAAATGAGATCAATTAGGGTTACACCTGGGGATTTACATCCAGACAGTGATGACTGCTTCCGAAGGAGGAGCAGGGGTTCCACCATGGGTAGAGTTCTAGTTGTTTGGAATGGCGTCCTCATGAACACACCTGAAGTGTTGATTCCTTATCCACATATTTTTTGATAAAGCTTCATTGTGGTACTATTTTTAACCATCACTTTGACTAAGTACAAGGGTTCATTTGTGTTAAGTGGGTGAACAGTTGACAGAGTAGACCTTTTGTAACCTGCTAAAGAGGGAACAAGGTCATCAAGACGCTAAGCATTCAAGAGCCATAGTCTTCTACTATCACCTTCGCTTCTGTATAATTTTATTTTTTTCTCAAATGTGGTTTGTAAATCACCTGCAACAGAGTTACCTGAAGAGCTTGTTTAAATACAGATTCCTGGATCCAATTCTAGGCCTGCTGAATCAGAATGCCTATGGCAAAACCAAGAATGGATTTTTTTTTTTTTTTTTTTTTGAGACAGAGTTTCGCTCTTGTCACCCAGCTGCAATGGCGCGATCGTGCAATGGCATGATCTCGGCTCACTGCAACCTCTGCCTCCCGGGTTCAAGTGATTCTCCTGCCTCAGCTTCCAGAGTAGCTAGGATTACAGGCACCTGCCACCACACCTGGCTAGTTTTGTATTTTTAGTAGAGACAGGGTTTCACCATGTTGATCAGGCTGGTCTCAAACTCCTGACCTCAGGTAATCCGCCTGCCTCGGCCTCCCAAAGTGCTGGGATTACAGGTGTGAGATACCAGGCCTGGCCTTACCACAAGCAATTCTGATGTTTGAGAACCACTCTCCTAATGCTGGGTAGAGGAGTGGTTTTCAAAGTGTGTTCCTGGACCTGTAGCATCAGCATCACCTCAGGAGCTTCTTAGAAATGCAAATTCTTGGGCCCTGCCCCAGACCTATTGAATTAGAAACTCTGGGAGTGGGACCCAGTTATCTGTTTTAACAAGCCTGCCAGGCGATGTTGATGCTCACCAAAATCTGAGAAGCACTGGGGTAGAGTGCATCAGTTCCCTTCAGTATCTCTTTACAACAGTAGGGAAGGCAGTCCTTGAGACAATGTGAATCATTTGCAACCTGGGTTTGTTTGTAACCATGAAATTTCAAATTCAAAGGAACTTTATAGGAGATTAAAACACTAGAGAACCTGCTCTAGTGTTTTAATCTCTTTCTTTTCCTCCCAGGTTCCCTCCTTTCTTCCCTTCTTTGAACACTTAATAAGTACTATGTACTAGGGAGTAGGGATGCAGGGGTGAATACGAATGGCAGCACCCTATCCTCTTGGAGTTTACAGTCTCGGGGAAAGACATATCTCACATGATTACACTAATAACTGTAATATTATAACTGCTGTAAGTACAGTGGTGGGGAGGCACATGGTGCCATGAGACTATATAATAGAGATTTGAGCAAATCTGTGCACCTATTACAAGGTAACTCAGCCCAGATGGAGTACTTCCTTTCTAGGGGAACTCTTGACATCCTGTTGGAACCTATTTGACTTTAAGATAAGCCCATATGTTAGAAATTTGCTCCTTATATTGAGTCAAAATCTGCCACACTCTAGATGACACGATCCTGGCTCTAGTATCTGAATCTCCATGAAATGAATCTAGTCCTCTGTTCCACTGAAGATCTTCATATAGATAAAGATCTCTTCCTTCTAGGTTTTTTCTTTCCAAGGCTGTGAGATTCCTCATTCACTTGGTCTTCTTCAGAAGTACTCTGCTTTTTTCTTTATTTTAAAAAATGTTTGTAAAATATTCTGGTGTCCAGCATAAGCTGGAGCCATGGAATGATGAGCTCAGAGGAGCATATCTCAGAATACATATGTGACCATTCTTGTCCCTGTTATAGTTAACATTTCTGAGGCTCAACCTTACATGCTTTGTGGACAATGGTATCACACCCCTGACTGACTTGCACCGAGCTTGCAACTAAATGAAACCCCAGGGTTTGGGGTTTTTTCTTCAAACTTGGTACCTTTATTCATTCAATTGATTCACCAATTTTTTATTTCATGCCTACTATGTATCAGGCACATATTGTTTACTTCTGTGGATGTGTTTTTGGACTTAGGTGCAAGATTCATTTATCCATATTGTACTTCATTTTGGATCCTGATTCTGTCATCCACTAAACTGTGAAGAACTTGAAGTTAAAAGCCATATTTTTTCAGCTTTGTATCCTCAGAGCCTAACTCAGTGCCTCATATGTAGTTGGTAAATAAAATTTCATAACTATAACACACACACACACACACACACTCTCACACTCTTTTCTGAGTGATTGAACATGTTTTAAGGCAGTGCCCTGGAGATTTCCCTCTAGGATATCAATAACCTCAGCCCTTTACCCAGCACCCATCGTTTGGGTGGTTTTAACTATTTGATTGTGTCTATTTGCATCATCAGCCAATCTAAATTTCTTTACTGTGCAAATCAAAATCATGCAAGATGTTATAGTTGCCTAGTTACAGGATGTCTCCAACAGCCTTCTAATCTACCAATCTAGTATGTCTATCTGAAGGAAATGAGGTTAGTCTGTCTTCACTCGTCCTAGTAGTCACCACTTCCTTTTCACTGTTGACAAATAGTCTTTTAATATTTATTGACAAGTCAATAATTCAAGAGATGGACTGCCTTTAGCGGGACAAGGTAGGCAGTATTTTTCTTTGTGGCCAAAACTTTATCTCAGAACACTGTCTTTACTAGAAATACCTTTCTTCCATTTGTTTGAGAAGTGTTTTATATTCTTGGGGTGAGTTCTTGTATTTTTATACTTTCACCTAGAGCAACACCACTGTAACTCATGCTTGGGTCCCTGGATCTCCATGGGGTATACATTTTTTCTTGACATATTCCTCCTCTCCTTCTGATAGGGCTGTGTCCACTAACACAGATATGGTTTGGTCAGTAGATTAATATTTTAGTATTATAGTTTATAAAATATAATTGAGAGAGCTCTGATAATTTACCAATTTCTTCTAAGTAATGGGGCTGGTTCCCATAAGAATTATCATTTATAATATGGTGATAAGCATTTGCTTAGGTTGGTCATGTATAAATGCGTTTTTAAATAAAAATTTAAACTTTTATTACCATTTCATTAGAATGAGCACCATTCATTGTTAATTCCAGGGAAGTTTTGTCTTGTTTTATTTTTAGTAATGCCATATCACACTCCATGTGGCCCTCAGTCTGTTCATTTGTAAAATGAAAGATTTGGACTCAGTGATCTCTAATCTATGATCAAACTCTAGACTTATATTATTCTAAACTTTGATAAGGAAAGTCTCTTTTAGAATAACTTTAAAATTAAATAGGACAGGCCAGGCGTGGTGCCTTATGTCTGTAATCCCAGAACTTTAGGAGGCCAAGGCGGGTGGATCACCTAAGGTCAGGAGATCGAGATCAGCCTGGCCAACATGACAAAACCCCGTCTATACTAAAAAATACAAAAATTAGCCAGGCGTGGTGGTGGGCACCTGTAGTCCCAGCTACTCAGGAGGCTGAGGCAGGATAATCACTTGAACCCAGGAGGCGGAGGTTGCAGTGAACCAAGATTGTGCCATTGCACTCCAGCCAGAGCAAAAGGAGTGAAAATATTCCCAAAAAAAAAAAAAAAAAAAAAAAAAAAAATTAAATGGAACAACACACACACACACACACAGAGAAGTGCATGTAAAACTGGTGAACTCTGAATAAAAATGTTGGACTGCAACAATGTCAATTTCATGGTTGTGGTATATTGTACTATAGGGTTGCAAGATGCTCCCTTTTGGGAAACCCGAGTGAAGGGTGTATATAGGATATCTCTATATTATTTCTTATAACAGCATGTGAAAAATAAGAACTAATAATTTGAGATAATCTCAAATTTGAGATCTTATTTGAGGTAATCTAAAATTATCTCAAAATAAAAAGTTTTTTAAAAATTACATGATAAAATGTTATAACAGGACTTCAGAGGTAAGTGGCCATTGCTTAACCACATGCTAGCTTAAAGAAACTATTTAGCCTTCCCAAAACTCCATTTTCTTGTCTTCTGTAAAGTGAGGATATTAATTCCTGCCTGATGGGACTGTTGGGAGGATTATATGAGATTATATGTGTGTGTGTAAGCATCTCACATGGTCCATGCTTCATGGTAGGGACTCAATAAATGTTGATTACCTTCCCCTGTTCCCGTTCTTTGTTCTAGAAAGAAACTGGGGCACACAGCCTCACTGCATCTCCCATAGGAAAGATGACATCTGACCTGAAGTGAAAGACAGTTCAGAAGTGTAACTTAGTGAGATGAGCCCCATAGCAGCATAGTGAGTAATGCTGTTACATAACTTTCACAAATCACCCAGCAAATCAGCTAACAGGGCTTGGCACAGTTTACTGATGAAATAAAATAACAAGGCAGCTTCCAAACCCAGCCTGAGTCCGGGAGTCCCAACACCGCAGCCAGAGTCAGAATCTAGAATGACTCCACAGGCCCTGGAGCTTTGGTGTTTCAGTTGATTCAGATGTGTTATAAATCTGTTTAACTGGAAAAAAAACAAAAGCAGCTCCTCTCTGGCTGGCCCCATGAATAACTGTCCCCAAGAGGCCTAGAGAAGTTTTCCTTTCCTTGCAGAATCCTTAATCATGTCTACCAAATATGAGTTTTCCATGCAGCTGCATGAATGAGGAAGTAGGGAGAGACTAAAGAGAATAGTGCGTTCCTAGACAGTTCTTGGTCATGAAGATGTGATTGTTGAATGCATGGCCAAAATGTGTCTCCCCTGTATCTCCCCAAATGCTTATCGTTTCCCAGGGCTCTTTCCTCACTCCTGATCTGGTGAATGTTTTTTATCTGGTGAATGTTGTTTTATCAATGAGTTGGCCAGAAACATAGAAGGCAAACTTACCAGGTTTTCAAATGATACTGTGGTATAAGAGAGTCAGGGGACAGAATCACAGTTTTTAAATGATTTCAGCAGGTTCGGGGCTCTGGGCTGATCACAGTAAGTTGTAATGTAATAGGGATAATGTTAAAAATCTGTCCTTCGAAGTCAAAAGCACAAATACAGGCTAGGAGAGGTTTATATTGGCAAGAGTTTTATATGAAAAACTCAAGAAAGACAGGAGTCAACAGTGTGATGTGGTTGTATTAAAAAAGAGGTTAGAGATAAGAAAAAAAAAGTATCCTTTGACTTTGTATAATTTGCACCAGTCAGACAATACCCTGTCTATTGTATTCAGTTGTAGGGGCCAACTTTAAGGAAGATATAGATATATTTGAATGGATCACTGAGGGAAAGAAGGAAAAGGGAAGGTCAAATTAAAAAGATTCAAAAGATATGCTGTTTAAAGAACAGTTGAAGAGAAATAAGGATATTCAGCTGATTACTGTTTTTTTCTCGGGTTACCATATGGAAGAAGAGTAAACTTGTCTATTTTGCCTGAAAGGGAGAAATGAGATTAATGGGAGAGAGAGTCCATGGAAACAGACTTTGGCTCAATAGAAGGAAATTTTGGAGCAGTTCAGTGACGGAAAGAGCTATTTTCATTAAATTGTGAGCTTCCTGTCACTGGAAATAATCAAGCTGGGGCCAAACGAGTGTATGTCTGGGATTCTGAAGGATCCCAACATTGAATGAGAGCTTGGGGTAGGTGACCTTGAAGATCACCTCCAACTCTCATAGTCTGTTATTTAAATTAGCATGAATGCCAGGGCCACTTACAACATGCCAGAGCCAGTTTTTCAACTTTTGGCTCTGCTTCTGACCAACTGTGTGACCTTCAGCTAGGAAATTAACCATTTCTTTTTCCAGTTTCCTCATCCATTAAATGAGAGAGCTGAATGTAGTGATGTCTAAGTTACTCCCCAGCACTTCTATCTCCTCAGGCTTTCTCATAATTATAGCATGCTGGAAGAGTAGAGTTTGGGCTGATGGCTGCCATTTGTTTCTAAGTTGGCTTGCCAGGAGACTGCTTAAAAGACAAAAACCATTGTTGATTCTCAGGACCACAGAACAAAACTCTCAATTTGCTTATTGGCAGGAGAGTAGGTGATGGTGAACCTGGAATTTGTTCCCATGAGATCTGTGGCAGGAAGTTCATCAAATAACTGCTAATCTGGTTTCTCTTGAACACCTGTACATTCTGACTGAGTTCAGCAATGCCTTTGCAAACAACTTAGAAAAAATGAAGTTTATATTACCATTGCAGTACAGTGTTATCTTTTACAAAGCAAACCTTTGTCGTTTATTTGCTTATGATCTTTTAGTTGCTATTGACTTGTGCTTATAATCTTAAGAACAAATGTATATAAAGCAACTTACTATGTGGCAGATTTGTTCTAAAAGTTTTACATATATTAATTTAACAGTTTACTAGCTGAAAATACAATGATGAATCAGTAGATTAGATCTTTTTTCCTTTATAGAAAGGACGTATTTAAAATCTAGTTTAAGTCTGCCTGAATGGTAGAGTCCAGAATTCAGATCCAGGCCCTCATTCTCTGAGGCTTCATTGTTAGATGACTATAATTTCTCTTGTGGCTCATTTGATTATTAATACTTTTATTCTCTTCTGTATTAAGGTATCTCACTTCCACCACTATTACATTCGAGCTCTCCTTCTGGTTCCTTCTTTGACTTCTGTCGACATCCACATCTCCAAATCCCATTTCTTCAGTTACTTTTTCCAAAGATCTTTGAAAATGCAACCATCAGTGGGAGTGTCATTGTTTGCATTGATATAGATACAGAAGGTAATGGATAAGATTTCAAGTGCCTTCTGCAGTTACTGAAGTCAGTAGAGGAGGAAATATGTAAATTTATGCTTCTTATAAGGACGTGAAGAATTTAAAAGTTCATTCCCTGGCTTGTGGATCTGGCCATACTCACTTCGTCCAGACACAGTACCATATTTTCTTCCATCTCTTTGTTTTCTTAGGTTGGAAATGAAAACAGCTGTTAAAAATAAGAGCACATGAGTCAGTCTTGAATCCCAATGTAGTAATTACAGTTTCCATCTCAGTTGGTAAAGTCCCTCCCAGTGTACTAAGCCCCATATCACAATCCCCTTGTGGGGAGAACGCTGCCAATGGTATTGTCAATTTTATAGCAAGACTTTAATTTTTGTTTTGCAAACCTCTAAGATTAAACATTAAATCACTTGCCAAGTCAAGAAAAATAACAAGGAAAAAATACTTCGATTTAAAAACTTGATTCTTTGTATCTCAAAATAATAAGAGATATTTATGACAAACCCACAGCCAATATCATACTGAATGGGCAAAAAATGGAAGCCTTCCCTTTGAAAACTGACACAAGACAGGGATGCCCTCTCTCACCACTCCTATTCAACATAGTGTTGGAAGTTCTGGCCAGGGCAATCAGGCAAGAGAAAGAAATAAAGGGTATTCAATTAGAAAAGAGGAAGTCAAATTGTCCCTGTTTGCAGATGACATGATTGTATATTTAGAAAACCCCATCGTCTCGGCCCAAAATCTCCTTAAGCTGATAAGCAACTTCAGCAAAGTCTCAGGATACAAAATCAATGTGCAAAAATCACAAGCATTCCTATACACTAATAACAGACAAACAGAGAGCCAAATCATGAGTGAACTCCCATTCACAATTGCTACAAAGAAAATAAAATACCTAGGAATCCAACTTACAAGGGATGTGAAGGACCTCTTTAAGGAGAACTACAAACCACTGCTCAATGAAATAAAGGAGGACACAAACAAATGGAAGAACATCCCATGCTCATGGATAGGAAGAATCAATATCATGAAAATGGCCGTACTGCCCAAGGTAATTTATAGATTCAATGCCCTCTCCATCAAGCTACCAATAACTTTCTTCACAGAATTGGAAAAGAAACTAAAGTTCATATGGAACAAAAACGAGCCCACATTGCCAAAACAATCCTAAGCCAAAAGAACAAAGCTGGAGGCATCATGCTACCTGACTTGAAACTATACTACAAGGCTACAGTAACCAAAACAGCATGGTACTGGTACCAAAACAGAGATATAGACCAATAGAACAGAACAGATGCCTCAGGAAATAACACCACACATCTACAACCGTCTTAGCTTTGGCAAACCTGACAAAAACAAGAAATGGGGAAAAGATTCCCTATTTAATAAATGGTGCTGGGAAAACTGACTAGCCATATGTAGAAAGCTGAAACTGGATCCCTTCCTTACACCTTATACAAAAATTAATTCAATATGGATTAAAGACTTTAATGTTAGACCTAAAATCATAAAAACCCTAGAAGAAAACATAGGCAATGCTATTCAGGACAAAAACTTCATGACTAAAACACCAAAAGCAATGGCAACAAAAGTCAAAATAGACAAATGGTTTAGTTCTAATTAAACTAAAGAGCTTCTGCACAGCAAAAGAAACCACCATCAGAGTGGACAGGCAACCTACAGAATGGGAGAAAATTTTTGCAATCTACCCATCTGACAAAGGGCTAATATCCAGAATCTACAAAGAACTTAAACTAATTTACAAGAAAAAAAAACCCCATCAAAAAGTAGGCAAAGGATATGAACAGACACTTCTCAAAAGAAGACATTTATACAGCCAACAGACACATGAAAAAATGCTCATCACTGGTCATCAGAGAAATGCAATCACAATCACAATGAGATACCATCTCATACCAGTTAGAATGGCGATCACTAAAAAGTTAGGAAACAACAGGTGCTGGAGAGGATGTGGAGAAATAGGAATGCTTTTACACGGTTGTTGGGAGTGTAAACTAGTCAACCATTGTGAAAGACAGTGTGGTGATTCCTCAAGGATCTAGCACTAGAAATACCATTTTACACAGTGATCCCATTACTGGGTATATACCCAAAAGATTATAAATCATGTTACTATAAAGACACATGCACAGATATGTTTATTGTGGCACTATTCACAATAGCAAAGACTTGGAACCAACCCAAATGTCCATCAATGATAGACTGGATTAAGAAAATGTGGCACATATACACCATGGAATACTATGCAGCCATAAGAAAGGATGAGTTCATGTCCTTTGCAGGGACATGGATGAAGCTGGAAACCATCATTCTGAGCAAACACAAGGACAGAAAACCAAACACCGTATGTTCTCACTCATAGATGGGAATTGAACAATGAGAACACTTGGACACAGGGTGGGGAATGTCACACATGGGGACCTGTCATTGGGTGAGGGGCAGGGGGAGGGATAGCATTAGGAGAAATACCTAATGTAAATGATGAATTAATGGGTGCAGCAAACCAGCATGGCACATGTATACCTATGTAACAAACATGCATGTTGTGCACATGTACCCTAGTACTTAAAGTATAATTTTAAAAAAGAAAAAGAAAAAAGAAAAGAAAAGCACATGGGATGGGGAAAAAATTTAAAAAAAAAAACAAAAAACTTGATTCTTGCAACATGCTCTTTTTTCAAAACTTAATTTAGATTTTGACCAAATCTCTATGTTACTATTAGAAATGTCAGTTACTGTTCCACATTCTTTTCTTCTCTTTTTTTTTTTTTTTTTTTTTGAGACAGGGTCTCTATTGCCCTGGGTAGGGTGCAATTGTGCAATCATAGCTCACTGCAGCCTCAAACTCCTGGGTTCAAGTGATCCTCCTGCCTCAGCCTCCTGAGTGGCTGGGACTATGGGCATGTGCCACCGTGATCAGCTAATTTTTTTTGTAGACATATGGTCTCACTATGTTGCGCAGGCTCATCTTGAAATCCTGGCATCAAGTGATCATCTGTCCTTGGCCTCTCAAAGTGTTGGAATTACAGGTGTGAGCCACCATCATGCCTGGCCACTGTTTCACATTTTTTAAAATGGAACTTCAGATGGACTTCATGGTATCCTCACTGTGAATAATTTTCTTGAGCTCTTGTAGAGGTTAAGCTTTGAATTGTTTTCTCTTTTCTCAGTTCCTGAGGTTTATGATCTAGTAAGCCAATCTCAAATGAGTCATCTACCACCTATTAATTAATTGTTACCTTTGAGAGCAGATTGATCCTCTTTTAGTTCTGCTTAGTTCCCCATATCAACAATTTATCCTTTTACTGAATAATCCCACTGTCTAAAACTGTGATGGTTCCTCCTCACCTCCCAAGTCAGCCGCCTCCAAATCACTAATCTAATGTTGCTCTATAAATGTGCTACTGGCAGGAGAGCTTTGTGCCTTATAGGAGGAGAGTCAGGGAACTTGGCCTTTTCACTCACTTCACTTTGCCCATTTTATTTCCCCTTTCTAAGGCTTGATTATTTATTTTCGATTAGATTATTTCTGAAGTTCATTTCTCCACGAAGATTTCTATAATTTTGTTATCATTGTGTCCCCCAAGAGCCAATTTTATGTGCTGGAAATGAAGACACTGCATGCCTAGCATGACTTATGGAACTCTGAGAAAGCTGTTCAGCCCCAGCTCCCTCTACCACACCTTAAGTTCCACCATTAGATATTCATTCATTGTGGTAGGATAGTACCTCTCAGATAGGACACCATTTAAAATCCAGTATGTTTAGAAGGGCAAACCCATAAAACTAGTATGTGAGACAATATAGTATCATGGTTAGAGGCAAGCTCTGAGGTCAGACCACCTTTCACACCTGGGCTGTGCCACTCACTAGCTATATGATCTAGGCAATTAATTCATCTTTCTGTGCCTCAGTCTCCTCATCTGTAAAATGAGGATAAAAGTACTCTCCTGGAGGGTTTTTGTGAGGTCTCAATGAAATCTGTAAAGTGCTTAGATGAACATTATCCTGCTTTGTAAGTGTTAGCAATTACTATCTTCATTTGCATACATTTCCATGTTGTGTTGATGCATATTGTATTGAAAGCTGATACCGAGTCACAGAGAAATTGTTTTGTTGGGAAACTGGAAGGAGATACTTTGAACACAAGAGGCACTGTTAAGGGACGGCCTGTGTCACAGCTGGTAGCGTAAAGTCGCTGGGTGCCTGCGGGTGGATAGGGAAGCATGTATAAGAGACAGTAAGGGAGATGGGCCTCCTTCTAGTCCTAACCAGTATGCTCAGTAACTGATAGAATGTATCAGCTAGGACGATGAACAAGTAATGTGATGTACACCTGCAAATTAACTTTGAATTCAGTACTTGCTTAACTTGCTCTGTGTCTCATAATTCCATGCCTTGTCATTTTCAGATAATGCTAGGTCTCTGAGCCATTACACTTGAGGAGCTATGGGGAAATGTAGAGTGTTTTACCTTGCTGAATGTCCTTCCTTCTTCTCTTTAGATTACATGAAGCAGATGACATTTGAAGCCCAAGCCTTTTTAGAAGCTGTGCAATTCTTCCGACAGGAGAAGGGTCACTATGGTTCCTGGGAAATGATCACTGGGGATGAAATCCAGGTAACATGGGGCTCAACATTTTGGATTCTCTCTATGTTTGGGTATTTGATTGATAGGAAGTCAGGGTCATTTTGTTAAACAATCAAACAAAAAAGTTGCAAGTATGGAAGATGTGGTTCCACAGGCCACCTCTCTCATGTCTGGAAGCATTGGTCAGGAAACTACCAGGCACCCACTGCAAAGACCACCAGACTGGGCATGAAATAGGGCAGCCAGAAACATGGCAACAGTGGAAAGAGCTGCCCCCACTGTTTTCTATGAAAATAATTTCTCTTTCAGATGACCTCGTGCTTCCAGACTAGAATTGAGTGTGAGTAGCGAGCAGTAGTGCAAAGTGCATGACAGGGCTTTAGCTAGGGTCAGCAAACTTGGACTTAAGTCATGCCAACTTATTTAACCTCTTTTAGTCTCAGATTACTCCTCTGGAAAAAATAAGAATAGTAATGTTTACCTTGCCTTGTGAAGTGCAGTTGGAGAAGTATTTGGCAAGCAGCTGTCTTTATTGAATTATATGTAAATGAAGTAATGAAAAAAACAAATTCGAAAAGCATTAGGCAGTTTTCCATATATTGCATTTATCTTTTCTAGTTTTCCGTGCCCTGCGGTACATTGTAATTTCTCATGATCCTGACTAGATGCCAGTCATGGCCTAAGCACTTCAGTGGGTTTGGTACCAGGGACGGTATTATAAATCTCCAAAGGAAACTGCTGCTTTGTGATGTGACCCCCGCCTCCATGATGACACCAGTCACATGGCTGCGTCAGCCAAGAACAGGAGGCTGGGTATGGGCATATTTACATAAAGTAACATGGTATTTCAGAATGCTATTTTTTTTTTTTTTTTTGAGAGGAGTCTCGCTCTGTCGCCCAGGCTGGAGTACAGTGGCGCAATCTTGGCTTATTGCAACCTCCGCCTCGTGAGTTCAAGCAATTCTTCTGCCTCAGCCTCCCGAGTAGCTGGGACTATAGATGCATGCCACCACTCCAGCTAATTTTTGTATTTTTAGCAGAGACGGGGTTTTACCATATTGGTCAGGTTGGTCTCAAACTCCTGACCTCGTGATTCACCTGCCTCAGGCTCCCAAAGTGCTGGGATTATAGGCGTGAGCCACCGCGCCCGGCCCCACTAATTTTTTTTTTCCACATCTCCTACGGTACCTCTTTTGGGAGCTAGTGAAATTCATTATTAGAGAACAATATTTGGAGGATGCCGAGTGGTGCCTTGCCTCTGTGTGGTCATTAAACATCTAATGCTAAAAACTCATGAGGGAGCTCTTCTTTATTGTTTCACCATATAAGAACATGTGTTTACCATTAGAATCTTCTCTTTCTCTCTTTTTTTTTTCTTTCTGGTAGATTCTAAACTCATCTCTTTCCCAACCTGAGACTTGCTTCTTCCAGAATTTTAAACAAGTCTTGAGTTTTGATATTTTGGGGAAGCACAGCCATTCATAAGTCTGAGAGAACCAAATAGTTGTGTACTTATGCCATAAAGAAAAACAAAAGTGTCAGAAGGGGAAGCTGAAGCATTTGACACTGGCTGGCCTGCCATGTAAGCCAACATAGTTAATAGATAGACGAGTAGTCAAATGCCTTTGTGTGATACTTGATAATGTTCGAAACCTAATGGTGTTTGTCTTGCCAATCTTATGAGATGGGTAGGGCAGTTATTATTATTATTTCAATTTTGTAAATGTGAAAACTGAGGGAAGCATATAACAGCAAAGTGACTTGCCTAGTCTCATTCATTCAACTACTATTTACTGAGCGCTGACTCTATGCCAGGCAATGTGCTGGGGGCTATTGACCCAAAGATAGACAAGACAGAATGGTCCTGGCCCTGTGGAGCTGATAGTTTCAGAGTTACATGCTAAGTGGACAAATGGCAAAGGCAATGATGGCTTCTGCTCCTGGCCCAGTGCAAGATTAACACCAACCATGGGAATATACTAAGTTACACATTTATTTTTCAATAGCTCCTTGAGTTCAGCCCTGCCACTTGCTTCATTTTTTTCTTTCACTAGAAAACGTATATGAACTTACGTTCCTCCATGATGCCATTGAAAATAGGTATTTAGGCCAGGTGCAGTGGCTCACGCCTGTAATCCCAGCACTTTAGGAGGCCGAGGCAGGCAGATCACAAGGCCAGGAGTTCAAGACCAGCCTGGTTGACACAGTAAAACCCTGTCTCTAATAAAAATACAAAAAAATTAGCTAGGTGTGGTGGCAGATGCCTGTAATCCCAGTCACTTGGGAGGCTGAGGCAAGGAGAATTGCTTAAACCTGGGAGGCAGAGGTTGCAGTGAGCTGAGATCGTGCCACTGCACTCCAGCCTGGGTGACAGTGTAAGACTCCGTCTCAAAAAAAAAAAGGGGGAAAAAAAAGAATATAGGTATTTAATAAATCCTTTCTGGGAGTTGAGTTTGAGTTTGTTTTGGCTTTTGGCTGATTATGTGCTAAGTGGAATAAGTTGGAAGAGACAGAAATGACTCATCCCGCCGGGCGCGGTGGCTCAAGCCTGTAATCCCAGCACTTTGGGAGGCCGAGACGGGCGGATCACGAGGTCAGGAGATTGAGACCATCCTGGCTAACACGGTGAAACCCCGTCTCTACTAAAAATTACAAAAAACTAGCCGGGTGAGGTGGCGGGTGCCTGTAGTCCCAGCTACTTGGGAGGCTGAGGCAGGAGAATGGCGTGAACCCGGGAGGCGGAGCTTGCAGTGAGCTGAGATCCGGCCACTGCACTCCAGCCTGGGTGACAGAGCAAGACTCCGTCTCAAAAAAAAGAAAAAAAAAAAAGAAATGACTCATCCCTTGCCATCATGATGAGGCAAGACACACATAGAAAGCATGCAGAAGACAAGGCACATATGTGTGTGGGTATATGTATATGAGTCTCTATATAGATGGAGATTGTAAAGCATTTGTGCAAGTGGTCATAGTAAGCTCCTAGTTTTGCAGGATAAAAAACATTTTAAATGGGAAAGTGAAACAAAACAAAAAAAAAAGCAGAAAAGAGATCAGAAATCACTGGAGTTATCAAGTGTCCCAGTAAGAAGTTTCACAGGGGCTGGGTGTGGTGGCTCATACCTATAATCTCAGCACTTTGGAAGGCCAAGGTGGGAAGACTGCTTGAATCCGGGAGTTCAAGATTAGCCTGGGCAACATAGCAAGACCCTATCTCTTCAAAAAGTTTTCTAAAAGTTAGCTGGGAGCGGTGGTATGTGCAGATAGTCCCAGCTACTTGGGAAACCAAGACAGTAGGATCATTTGAGCCCATGAGTTCAAGGATGCAGTGAGCTGTCATTTGTGCCACTGCACTGGGCAACAGAGTGAGACCCTGTCTCAAAAAAAAAAAAAAAAAAAAAAAGTGGTTTTGCTCCTCCCAGAATTTAAGTGTTTTGGTAAAATGACAGACTCATAAAATGTGAATGCTGGAGGAGCATTTCAGGATTATTTGTCCAGTAACCTCCAGGTGAGAGAAAGAACATTCAGAACAGTTGGCTGAAGTCAGAAAACTAGTCTGCTACAGAAATGCATTTTAAACCAGCTTGGAGAAGCTGGTAAAAGGAAATGGCCTCTAAAGCTTACCGTGTGGGGCCAGGTAAGGATTACGGTTCCGCACAGACTCTAAGACTTGGTGCATAACAGTAAAGCAGTGTCTACCCTAAGACTCATAGAAAAAAGAGGCCAGGGGGCCAGAGAAGCTAGCAAGTGGTTAAAGAAAATGGCATAGCATAAGTGAGTTTGAGAAAATGACATCTTTTGTTTAAAGCGCTAGGTTTATTTGCATTTTTTCTTCCTGACTGCTAAGACCTTAATCATAACCCTGTCCTGAACCCCTCTACCCTAGGGGCCTGCATTCAGACTCTCAGCCTTGTTCCATTACCTTCGTAGTAATGACTCACACAGCAAGTATGGAAGGCCCTCATGGCGATGGTTGTTTTAGGCAAGTGTCCAGGCAGAGCAACTATCTCAGAATAACTTGCCTGGCAGACTGTTAAGGTGAAAATATTTGTATGCCAGTAAAAACATCAACATATTTTCTACTTGTCAATACAAATATATCAAATGAGATCATGAGGGAAAGGGCTTTGCAACTGTAAAGTATCTCTAGCTATGTTATGTATTTATTATTTGCTTTTAAAATACCAAGATAGGCTAGAGAACAGCTCATAATTCCCACAGAACAGTTTCAAGACAAAAAAAAAAAAACTACCCACATTTTTTAGGCCTTATCCATATGCTCCAGAGTTGTCTTTTGCTGAAAGATCTTAAGTGTGACTCCTTTTGAGTGGATTCTTTCACCCACGGCCACTCAGTAACACAAGGGGCCTGAGCCAGCAGCCTGATGAGACTGCGGGGCCTGCTTCAGGAAGGAGGGTGGCCTCTCCGGACCTCACACCTCCCTGACAGCTCAGCATCTGAAAGGAGGCACTGTGGTGGGGCCTTCAAGGGGTGATCCCAGGTTTGTTAGTTTTGATCAACCTAGTGACATGCTTAGTTTCTTATAGGAGTGATAGAATTTTTAAATCTCCAAGTCCTAGCAGTTAAGTATACAAAACACTCCCCTTGCCACCACCCCCCATTTAAAAAAAAAAAAATTAAAGTGGTATTTTTAGGTCACTTATGTTAAAATTCAGTGGATACTGTTCTGAGGGGAGGAGCTAGGGAATTCCTTCATGACTACAATTTATTTAGTAGACTAGCTACTTTCTCTAGAAAAGCCCAGGGGCTTAGGACTCTGCTCGTGGAAGGCAGACCGTGGTAAGGAATGCCAGAGTGGGCTCTGGGGAGGTGACAGGCAGCACTCAATCAGGGCAGGGTGGGGCTGAAGGTTGGAGGATGAGGATGGTTGTTGGGATGAGATGCACTTGAACTTCAGCACCCACAGGCTCTGCTGCCCTGTGGCCATTTCCTGAGCCCCACTCCCCCACTGTATTAGTCCGTTTTCATGCTGGTGATAAAGACATACCCAAGACAGGGTAATTTATAAAGAAAAAGAGGTTTAATGGACTCTGAATTCCACGTTGCTGGTAAGGCCTCACAGTCATGGCAGAAGGTGAAAAGCACATCTTACATGGCAGCAGACAAGAGAGAATGAGAGCCAGATGAAAGGGGAAACCCCTTGTAAAATCACCAGATCTTGTGAGACTTATTCACTACCACTAGAACATTACGGGGAAACTGCCCCTAGGATTCAATTATCTCCCACCAAGTCCCCCCCAACACATGGGAATTATAGGAGCTACAATCCAAGATGAGATTTAGGTGGGGACACAGCCAAACCATATCATCCCTCCTCCCCGACTTGTAACCCACTTCCACCCCCTCTTTTTCCTCCCAGACATATTTCCTTTCATTCCTTAAGTTGTAAAATAAAACCAAACTTCTTGGAACATTGTGTGGAAAAGACAAGAAAACTATAAGCCCACCCAAATGGAACATTATTTTTCTTTGGCCTTTATATATAACATTTTCGTATTTTCAAACCCGTTTCACACTTATGCTAAAATTCTAACCAATCTCTGCAAGAGGATGAATTAGGACAATTCTTATGACCCTTGAGTTTCATAATGTCAACCCAGTGATTTTAAATTCTGGCATTGGTCTCCCTTCCTCTTGGCTCACTCTTCGCATACCACACTTTGGGGAGATGTGTTCCAAACAAGAACTTATCCCATTGAGCAGGGCGGGCTGATGGATCTATTAGGTTGGTGCAAAAGTAATTGTGGTTCTTGCCATTACTTTCAATAATTGTTGGACCTGCTAATTTCCATGGAGTTTTGTGCATGTTAGGTGCCTCTTAAATGCCACAGAAAATGGTGATTCATCTTTCAACTGCCCCCAGAGAATGGCGAAGAAAGGTCAAAAACATCCCCACCAGTGAATTACCAGGGCTAGTGGAAACTCTGTCCCCGCCATAACCTTCGTCACCCCAGGCAGATCCACTTGGCAGATGACAGGAGCCCCACTTGCTGCCCTGAGCTGAGCACCTCTCCCAGCAACCCACAGGCACAGTGGGACTGGACAGCTCGTCCACCTCCACCCTGAGAGTGTTTCTATTTGGTTCATTGAAAGCGTTACACCCTGCCGCGACGGAGCCCTGATTAAAGGCAAGATCAAATGAGCTCATGGGCATTTCCACTAGCATGAGGCTGACCAGTGACCTCAGAGCAAATCTTCCTTAATTCCCAAAGCGTAATTTGAATTTTTATGAGAAGTGAAAGGAGGAGGTCAGTTATTTTGGACAAACATTATTTCAAACTCAGAACAGATGCTTCAAGTGATTCCCTACTTTTCTGCCTCCTGCCTCCCTTCCTAAAACTATGCTTCCCCTTTTGTAAATCTTAGTGTGCAGCCTGTGAATGCAAGCTGAGCTGTGGGCCTCGAAAGACTCACAGTGAAGGTGAATGTGAACAGCAAAGCTGCTGCAATTCAGGGGCAGGGGTAAAGAAGGAAGGGCCAGTAGCATGAGTGGTTGTGTAGAATACTGCTCAGATTCACCGGAAATAGTTTAATTGAGCCAAGAAAAATTTTAGGAGCGATGTGGGAACACGCTTTTTAAAAACACTTGAAAAATTTAGACACTCCTTCCCATATTCTTCTTTTATTTTTTCCTTTTTTTTTGTTTCAGTCCCCATTATCTCACACTCCTATAAATGTTCCAAATATTTGATTGTTCCAAAATATTGGTTATTCCCTTCTTTTTCCTGTTTCAAACTGTATCCAGCCTTATTAAAGATGCTTTTTGTAAGCAATCATAGTATATTAGGCAAGCCATGAGCAGATAATTGCTAATAGTATACAACAACTTCCAAACTCTCTTCTTCAATCAGAAGAAAACAGCTTCTTCTCTGATCAGAAATCAGGGTATAAAACCCAGCGAAATCTTCATTTGCTTAGAGTCTCGTTTGCAGTAAGGGTTGACATTTCACCTGTAGCATGTTTTTTAACAACTTTTCACGAGCCAGTCTAGACTTTCAGGAGATGAAATGAAAATGGCAAAATCATCAGTCTGGAGATCCACACTCTAAAAAGGGAACTGCTGTTCTTTTGAGAGATGCCCTCTCAATGGGGGTCACTGGAAGGTCCAGATGGTCCCCTGACTGCTAACTAATTTTACGCATCAGGTCCCAATAGGTCTCTGGGTTTAAGGAAGTTGAGACCATACTAAAGGCAGAGAGGGCGAAGAGGAAATAATGAATTTTAGTTTTCCCACACCATAAGGTGTTTGTGCCAAGGTAGCTATGTGTGTCAACACCAGGAATCCCCCACCTGGGAGCCAAGAGGAAGTTTCTCAAAACTGGAAGAAAAGGTGTTTCCCCACATCAATCCAGCTTTGGAGACATTCTATTAGTGACCTATGCCCCTTTCCCCCCAAAAATGAAATGTTCTGTGTGATAATAACATAGCTTTAAGAAAAGTAAGACAACGTTCTACATTTTTATAAAGCTCCATTTAAAAAAATAGTATTTCCAATTGGACGGTCACCAGAAGTACACAGTTACCAAAAGTGCACACTTCCCCTGGCATCTCCAGCATTGTCAGCTTTTTGTGCGTGCTCTGTTCTGGCATCTCCATTTTCTGCAGGATTATTTCCCTCCTTGCCGGTGCCAGCCTTTCCCTTTTTCCCTTTTGCATACCTTCTCTTCCTTCTTAGTAGGGGCCTTTTGGAGCTTGGGTTCTGACTGTGGAGAAGCAGGTCTAGCAGACAACCTTGCCAATCTTCTCTGTGGCTTATCCTTCAATGTGGCTGTATCTCCTGGAGCATCCCCTCAGCCTTTCTCCAGTGCTGGACGAAGACACTGCATGGTGGGATGCAGTGATACCTGGGCTCTGGTCGGTCCAGGCGTCATTCTCGCTTCTTCAAACTGCTCTTCCCTCCTTTTACTAAACATTAAAGAGGATGACAATGGGGCTCAGGGGACAGTGGGGACAAAGAGCATGAAGATACTTTGATACCTTGATCATGAAGAGGCTTAGGAGGAATGATAGTCCCAGGGGACACAGACTAAGACTCAAGCCACCAAAGCCAAGCCTAGCATTTCCCTCACAATTTTGCTGAAGATGTCCTTATCCATTATTGAAATCTTTCATTTTACTGTATGCCCTAAGTTCTTCTAGTCTGAAGATGTGAAGTTTGAATTTGGGGAATTTGTTATTTACGTTGGGAAAACAACAAGGTGAGAATATCAGCAGACGTTACTATTCCTTGCAGATGTTTAAGAATGTTCAGCCTCTAAGATTGTCTTAGTTGAGATTTCTGTGGCCTCTGTAGTAGGTTAAGCTATTAACCTATTATAGTATTATTAAACTATTAACCTGCTACAGAGTTCATCTGGTCCAGGCAGGGACAGCCAATCAGGACATCTTTAGTTGGCCTGCTGCTCAGATGTAGCCATCACCGACTGACCAACTCTGGGCTGTCTTCTGCTGTGCAGATCCTGAGTAACCTGGTGATGGAGGAGCTCCTGCCCACTCTTCAGACAGACCTGCTGCCTAAGATGAAGGGGAAGAAGAATGACAGAAAGAGGACGTGGCTTGGTGTAAGCAATGGTTTTGCTCCACAACTGAGCTACTCAAAATGGGAACATTCCCTTCACTTTTCTCTTAGGGCATTTGTTGTTGTTGTTTGATATTTCCTTCCCTGGGTGTAGAAACGCCTACCTGCAACCTGCTCAGTCTCACTTACACGAAGACTAATCCAAACAGACTCCAACTCTGAAAGAAAAATGACAATGTGTGTGCAGTTCTGTTTATGTTATGATGGTCTGTGAGGAAGGCTCCTCCCTCCGCTTGACTCCATCAGCACTTACACATGACAGAGCCCTGATTTATGTGTTATTCCCTGTTGCAGCTCCTCGAGGAGGCCTACACCCTGGTTCAGAATCAAGTTTCGGAAGGATTAAGTGCCTTGAAGGAGGAATGCAGAGCTCTGACAAAGGGCCTGGAAGGAACGATCCGTTCCGACATGGATCAGATTGTGAACTCAAAGAACTATTTAATTGGAAAGATCAAAGGTCAGTGGAGATAATCCATGGTCTTACTAATTAAATAAACTGTACACACAGGGATCCACCACATAGCAGGAATGCATGGTTTCAGAGGACAATTAAACTTAAGAAATCGGGTGGAGGTCATCACAGCTGCAACAGGAGCATGCTGGAGGTACTACTGGGGGCCTGGGCCTCCCTGTGGCAGCTTCATGGACACAAAGCAGAGGAAAGTTTGTTTCTTGCCTTTGGCAGTGCCTGTGTATTCTGATACTGCCTGCACCCCCAACCCCCATTGTAGCACCCCTGGCACTGAGTTAGACTGGCTTCTGCTCCACCTCCTCTCTGCTGTAAGCTCTCAAAGAGCAGAGCCATGTCACCCTGGTTTACTCAAGTACACCCAGGGCCTGGTGTCATGCCTGGCATATGCAGACTCAGCAGATATTCAAATCAATTAATACATGGAATTTCCTCTAACATGAAAGCCTAAAATTTTGGCTTAGAGTCATACCCAGTCACCCTACAAACCCAATAAATGTGGGTTTGTAGCCCCAACTCCAATATTAGCCAGTCCATGCATACTTGGGGAGGTCACTCAACTTCTATTTAGCTCAGTGTCCTCCTCTGAAATTAGGAGGACCCACAGGAGTGGTGTTGGCAAACTGAAGCCCTTGAGCCATATTGCGCCACCACCTGTTTCTGTAAATAATGTTTTCTTGGCACACAGCCAGGCACATTCACTTATGTATTGTCTGTGGCTGCTTTTGTGCTACAACAGCAGAAGTGAAGAGTTGGAACTGAGACCTTACAGACCACAAAGGCACAAATATTTACTATTTGGTCCTTTACAGAAAACAGTTTGCCTATTGCCATACAAGAGGCCTTAGACGGCCTCTAAGGAATCCTACAGAATGAAATTCTATGGTTCTCCATTCTATCTGGGGCCTCTACAACCCAACAAACACACCATACCTAGTGACCTAGTGTCACTTCAGAGGAGAAGCTTGCAGGCTCATCTGTGATTGTTTATCAACAGTCTTGCTAGAGAGTTCTCAGATTATTCACTCACTCACTCATTCATTCATTAGAAACTATTCACTATGTGCTTTCCAAGCGAGACAATGGAGTTTTAGCGTGACTGAGGAACACGCTATTCCTGTGCTCAAGAGGCTCAGAGTCTCGGGGCTGTCTGCTTTGTGGATTATCCTCTGCGGTTCAGGCCCCCTTTCCACTGCAGCCCAGCTTACTTCAGGGTTCTTAGCACAGGTCCTGCTGAGAGGAGGTTTGAGGAGGCACAGCTCCAGCACAGGTGTGTGTGTCTGTGTATCTCTGTGTGTCTATTTACGCCATCCTTTCCAAAGCCAGCTCTACATTAACTTCAGAGTATTTGATGTTTTCTACTATCTGTGTCTCTTATTCCTCCATTAGCACAACTAATCTAGAGTTGACTATATATTGAAATACTTTGTACTACTTAAAACTACCAATGCTCAACTTCTGTGCCAAAATTTCTGCTATCTGGTGCTAAGCTGGGCTTAACCATGGCCATTCTCATGGCTGAAACTAAATCATCGTCCTTTGCCTAAATCTCTGTGGCTCCAGTGTATCTACTTATGATGGAAAAAGATTTTGCCCTGAATTAGTATATTTCCTAAAAGAAGCCATAAAAGGAAGTAATGATCAAGTCTTTTTAAAATGGAATATCAGTGTTACAGCTCTTTTAGAATTTGTCTAGCAGGCTTTCCAGTTTTTTTCCAGAAAGCCTCAAAAATAAAAAGTAAATGAATAAAATGAAATATCAGAAACACATTTTAACCAGGCATCCAGTGCTCCACCTTTAAAACAAGGAAGTGTGCTTTAGGCTGCATTAATAAAGGGCTTTGTATTTCTAAAAAAAAACCTGGGGAGTATTAAATGGTGATCTCTCTATTTCCTCCCATATGACTTGGGAGTAAAGCCCCAGAGCTTTAGTTCTGCTGCACAATTATTTATGCATTCAATAAGCATTTATTCTACTTCTGCTGAGTACAATGGCTGGAATGATTCAAAGAAGACAACGTGATTTTACAAGGAGAGGAGGATACAAAGCATATCACAGATGCTGAGACAGAAGGAAAAACATGTTCCTACCAGAGGCAGAACAAAGAGCACAGTGGTTCCCAATACGAGCATAGATCCCATTTCAACCTCAAGAAGCTACGTGGGCACCTCATAATGAGAGCACAGGTCTAGTGTCAGGGGACTGGAAAAAACGGTAATGCCAACAGGTACAATGAGAGTTAACAGTTTCTGAGTCCTTCCAAGGGGCCACTTCCAGAGTTGTAAGCACTCATAATATAGTAAACTCATTTAATCCTCACCATAATTACTTTTATGATCTCCATTTTACAGATGATAATAGTGAGGTAGAAATTCGGTAATTTGCTGAGATTCCAGAGCTAGTTGTAGTAGAGGCGGGCTCCAAATCCAGGCCCTCTGGCCCTCACCTTTCAGGCATCATCTCTCTGTTCAGCTCCTTCCTTCCCTTCGGTAAGGCTTATGAATTAATGTATCAAACACATATGCATCACAGCAGCATCTCTGCATGCTTGAAAAATAGCAGCGCATACACAAATGGGACATGGAACTTCTCCAGCCTGTGAGGAAACACCTGCAGACCCCAGCTCAGGAAGCTGTGTGGGAGTTCCAGGACGTTCCGGTGAAATTTGAACTGGGCCTTGAAGAGAGGAGTAGGATGTTTACGAACAGAGGTAAAGGAAGGAAGGCAAGGTAAAGGACATTGAATAAAAGTGCAGAGAGGGGGTGGGAGCACACTGTGGTAAGTAGGCATAGAGGGAGAGTGGGCAGAGAGGAATGTTCCCTCCCACAGCCCTCCTGTGCCTATTTTGGCCCCACCCAGCAGGTGAAATCTGCCATCTGCTGCTAGATCTTTATTGCATATTACCCATGTTCAGCATTGTTCTGAAATTTCAATTAGATGCTTTTCAAATACTTCCTCTCCTTAAAGTTAATTAACTAATAATTAATTTATTCTCCTGACAAACAGTTTTATACTTCAGTGTCAAGCAAGTCATTTTTAGAAGACTCATAGATTGTGTTATATTTGGATCATACAATTGAAAGCATTTTTTCTTAATAATTCTATGACCTGTGTAATATTTTACATCCCAAATATTTATGAGTGATTTGTAATATTAATAGTATTAGTCATTTTGGATTCTCCGAATAAGAGGCCGTGATCTGGTCCTGCACCACTCTGTGAAATATTTCTGCCAGTTGAAATAAGAATGAAGCCATTCATCTCACTGCAAGCAAATTCCCAAGAAAAACTTAAGAAAGACACTTGAATGTTAGCCCTGCTCCTGCAAATTAGGGCGTGATGTTTGTCCAGTCATCGAACATCTCCAGGCCTCATTTTTTTCATCTGTAAAGTGGAGAGATTGGATACCAGCTCCACTTGTGCTTCTGTTTTCAGTTCTGTGATTCTATGACAAGGCTCTGTGACCTGCCTCGATCCACAAAGCTAGCCTTCCGGTCCACGGAGCGAGCTCAGGCTTCTTCCAGCCCTGGCCTCCTTCACTCCATTGCGGCTTCCTAGCTGATCCTGAGAATTACCTCTGCTCTGAAAACAATGCAGGTTTCCATGTCCTACCCAGACTGGACCAGGAGCTTCACTGTGCTCTCCCTCTTCTAAATCAAAAAGCAGTACTTTCCTCTGGAGAGTGGAATTATAGTGACGTTTTTTCATTCCTCTTCATGATCAGAATGTACTCTACATTTTTGTCACTAAACAAGTCATCTTGGTCAGAAAAACCTATTGTGATTTTGTTTTGTCTTGTTTTAATCAGGGATGGGGACAGGAGGTGGGGTGGCAAACTGAATGGAATTTGGTTCCATTGACCCAAGAAAAGAATGTACTGGAGTTCTTAAAAAGTATTTTAGTGGGGAGGGGGGATGTAATTATATTGAGTGATTAACTCTTAGAGAAATGAATTAAAACAATAAATTATGTTTTTAGAAGACAAACTATGCATATTTAATGATGGTGATTGACAGTAGATAGGTGGATCACCAGCCTTTTCTTCTTTGTATGAAGAGTTGCATGTTCAGAGGGACCAAGCAGAAAAATACATTTTATCCCAGGGCAGAGGGAAGCTTGGGGAGTGGATATGTTTGTTCCAGTTCTCAAATGGTCCAGTGGTTTTCCTTTCTTGTGACCACGAGCACCGGGCTCATTGTGCTAGTCTATCATGGCCACTTGAGCTTGCCTTGCCTGTTAAATGGCTCCGTGGGGCACCATTCAGCTCTGGTCTGGCTCCAGTGCCCACAAACCCAGTTTTGCCATATGTCACAGTTCTTTTGGCTATTTCCTACCTCAGCGATGGTGGCCCAGCCGGCGGAGAAAAGCTGTGTGGAGAGTGTGCAGCCATTCCTGGCGTCCATCCTGGAGGAGCTCATGGGACCAGTGAGCTCGGGATTCAGTGAAGTACGTGCACTCTTTGAGAAAGAGGTGGATGAACTCAGCCAGAACTTCCAGAACACCAAAGACAGTGTCCAGCTGAAGGAGGTAGGATACAGAGCTGAGGAGCTGGGTGTGAATGGTCTGCCTGGCTGCGTTTTCCATGGGGCTTTATCTGCCATTTCTCCCTCCCTTCCTCCCTTCTTTCCTTCCTTCCATTCTTCTGCCCTTCCCTCCATTCATCCAGCCTTTCTTCCGTTCATTCAGACCCCTCCATTCGTCCATCTATTCATCCATCCATCTGATAGTTTTATTGATGGTTTTCAAGTTAGAAAAATAATAACCTGTTTGTACAAATGAAACAACATACTCAAATATATATAAAGGCAAACTTAATCACCATCACTGATACCCACTAATCCTAGTCCACCCCAGCCTCCTAGGCTACCCCCATTCCCAACTCCCTGAATTAACTAATAGAAATAGCTTGGTATATATTTTTGCTATAGTTTTTCTTTATTCATACCAGTATATATCCTCATTTGTAGAACATTGTTGGTTTGTTTTCAAAAATATACACTCATGATATGAAATTTGATTTAAAAAAAAAAACTTCAGCCAAATTAAATCTAAAGGAGTTTAATTGAGCAACAAACCATTTGCAAATCATTAGCCTCTAGAATCCCAACAGATTCACAGAGACACTCCAGGGGTGCGTCATGGTCAGAACAGATTTATAGACAAAAAAGGTCAAGTGACATACAGGAATTGGAAGGGAGGTACAGAAACAATGAGATTGGTTACAGCATGGCCTTATTTGAATGCAGTTTGAACATTCAGCAGTCTATGAGTGGTTGAAGTATGGCCCCTGGGATTGGCCAACACTCAGCTATTGTTCCTACTGAGTTAGGTTTTCAATTTTGTCTGACTAATAAGCTAGGTTACAGTTCATCCACAGGGATTCAAATATATAAGTAAGGAGTCCTTCTTAGGCCATAGTTAGTTTGCATTAATAATTCCCCCCTTTTGCAAAGGATATGAACAGACACTTCTCAAAAGAAAGCATTTATGCAGCCAACAGACACATGAAATAATGCTCATCATCACTGTTCATCAGAGAAATGCAAATCAAAACCACAGTGAGATACCATCTCATGCCAGTTAGAATGGTAATCATTAAAAAGTCAGGAAACAACAGCTACTGGAGGGGATGTGGAGAAATAGGAATGCTTTTACACTCTTGGTGGGAGTGTACATTAGTTCAACCATTGTGGAAGACAGTGTGGTGATTCCTCAAGGATCTACAACTAGAAATACCATTTGACCCAGTGATGCCATTACTGGGTATACACCCAAAGGATTATAAATCATGCTACTATAAAGACACATGCACACATATGTTAATTGTGGCACTATTCACAATAGCAAAGACTTGGAACCAACCCAAATGTCCATCAATGATAGACTGGATTAAGAAAATGTGGCACATATATACTATGGAATACTATGCAGCCATAAGAAAGGATGAGTTCATGTTCTTTGTAGGGACATGGATGAAGCTGGAAACCATCATTCTGAGCAAACTATCACAAGGACAGAAAATCAAACACAGCATGTTTTCACTCATAGGTGGGAATGGAACAATGAGAACACTTGGACACAGGGTAGAGAACATCACACACTGGGGCCTATTGTGGGGTAGGGGTCTGGGGGAGGGATAGCATTAGGAGAAATACCTAATGTAAATGACGAGTTAATGGGTGCAGCAAACCAACATGGCACATGTATACCTATGTAACAAACCTGCACGTTGGCACATGTACCCTAGAACTTAAAGTATAATAAAAAAAATTAAAAACAATAATAATAATTCTGCCCTTTTGGTCACTTTCTCAATTTTGAGAGACTGACCAAAGCCTTAGTCATTGATGTTATTAGCACTATCATAAATGTACTTACATGGTTTTGAAACCCACTGGGAAACAGCAGAACAGTGGGTTTTGCAAGGAGGGAATAAGGACTGAGTAGAGGGCACCTCCTTATGCTGGAACATCCTATTTACAGGAGAAAAACAAAGCCTGGTCTGTTCTAGGATCTATGTGTTTTCTTAAAGTCCTAGCTTGATTATGTCACATTTAGCAGAAGTGGCTCTATTTTAGTTTGGTTTGGTTTGTTGGGGCCTAGTGCATGAGCTTAGTCCCAAATAATGGCCTCCCATTTAAAATTTTGTTTAAAAATAATTCCCCCTTTTGAGCCAGGTTCTCACTTAGGGGAGAGTGTGACCAAAACTTAGGGCCTTAGCACCACTCTCAGTTACCATCATTTTGGGTTTCTGGTCTCAGCATGTCATTCATATAGGTTATGGAGTCCTCATGGTCGCATGTTTCTTTCAGCTTTTGTCATTTCAGTTGAAGAGGGACCATTTGACGTCCTAAAGATGGCTGCATGCAAACATTTAAAACCTTTGAGAGAATACGGCACACCAGGAAGACTATTATTATGACTACTGGGAGGATAATATCAAGAGTGTGGAGTATGCTCCTTACCCAGGGTCCCCATAAACCAAATCACCTACAATTAAATAGATTAAAGAATGAGCTAGATGAAGAGTCTACTCACTTGACTAGGTGGTCTTTTCATTAATCCCCTACAGCTGAATTTTTATAATCTACATATGACGTATTTCTGCATAGGCTACAAGTGTCAGCAGCTGCATAGGTACATTTCTGTTTAGCGAATTTTATTATTTAGCACAACTTTCACAAGAGAATTTAAAGTCTGTTGTGTAACAGCCTATTAAGTAGAATTTGCTGTAGGGCCTATTATGAGAGAGACATTTCTAATTCTTGTCTTTTAGTCTAAACCATGGAGAAAGGACCTAACAAATGATGTCCTTCTAGAAGAGTGAAGGCCTCCTGGCAGTGTTCTCATTAATCCATGATGCAGGTTAAGAGGAGTTTTGACTGATTATGAGGCAATGTATGTACCACTAAAGTTTCTCACTCACATTGGGCCTTAATCTGTTTTCTATTAAAGTATAAGGTTATTCATATATAAGGTTGGCTGCAAAATCCTTCACAGATAAAATTATACCCTATAAGTGCACATAATAGACTCCCTTTTCATTTATATTGTTCATAGAGGCATACACAAGGAAAAAATATTCAAAGGTCAGAGTCTTGTGATAGCAGAAGTCTTGATCCATGATCTTGGGAAAAGCTATTCATATCAAGGATGTCATCTTCTCCTGGGGAGAAACTCTCCTGGTTAGTTTAACTTAAGGGGTCCAGTGGGTGTACAGTTCCAGGACTGTGAAGCGACCCTTCTCAGTTGTGAGATTATGAACCCAAGGTTCAAGTCTCCAAAGTTTTGCTGTAGTATGGAGGGCAATGACAGTCTTTCTCTGATGTTTTCAGAAGATCTAATCTTCAGGTTCTAGATTATGAGGAGATTATCCTCAGTGAACCATAAAAAGCTTTCTTTACCTGGTGAAAATACATTGTAGCATAATAATCTACTGTTATAACATCGGCCCTCTTGCATTGGAAAGCTTTTATACAATTAGAAAACATGCACTGAAAATGACAGTTGAATGAAATCCCTTTATAAATGTTTAAATGGCCCATCAGATAGCCAAATGTACCTGAAGCTTTAATTTTTTTCCCAGGAATATGGAAGCAAATATTGGTTCTAAACTATTTCCATAATTTATAAGTTACCACATCAGTAGATTCAATTTGGATTATTTTATCTTTTCCATGACAAGTCAGGGAATGCAAAACCTTTAATAACAAAAGCTTAAGGACTCAGGAAGGACAAGGTGGCCATCCTAGTTCTTCATGAGTCCATGCTTAACAGTGGCCTTATGTCCTCTTGAATACCAGTTGTTTCTCCAATTTAGGTGCACAGCACTGATAACTAATGGGTTATCATAGGTAATTTGACTTAGACCGTGGAGTTCATTCAAATTGTGTATTTAAACAATTTTAGTATTGGCTGATTTAGCATGATAACCTAGAGCTTGGTTTTGAAAGGTTTGTCAAATACCACAGGTTTTAAACATTGGATATTACAAAATCGAATCTTAGGTTACCTTCAGTCATTCATTTAGCCAAAATGATGATACAAAAATTTTTTAAAGGATGAAACATTACTCTAATAGAGAGGAGACCAGCTTTCCAAATAAGACCCAATGAAGATAGCATGAGGCCAACTGCCTGTCTCCTTTCCTTCCCTTCCCCCTCACCTTTTTCTTTTGTAGTTTACTTAAAAGGTAAACAAAAACCTTTCATTATCTTTTAATATTATATAAAAATCCTTTTTAAAAGAGAAAGCCAAATTTTATGTTTCCATTAGTGTATTTTTAATGTTAAAGCTAGTTTTTAATAACATTTTATAAATATATTCAATTTTAATTACTTTGACCATAAGGTAAGACTTTTATAAACCTTTTATAACCAATTAGAATTTTTTTTCTCAGAACAGAACAATGTTCCAAGAAAACTCTGTTGTGCTTTTATTCCAGTGTCCAATTTAGGGAAAAAATAATAATGCCATTTTATTTAGCCAATATATTCACACATAGAATCTCTTACAGTTAATTTTTTATAAACCTTGCACAATGTGTTCAAATCTTTAGCTTTATTTAATTTAAAACAATCCTTTAACCCTCTAACCTAGGCAAAAATTTACATTTCCATACCTTCTTATAATCTCTTACAAAAAATATATTTCATTCTCCTTACATACCTTGCATGTAAACGTATTTTTTTCAGTAGGCTCAATTACATATTACAGTGTTAACTCTCAGCAACTTTTACTTTCGGTAAAAATCTTGGTAAGTAAGGGATTTAATTATGTACTAGGTGTGGAGCCTAGGACCCAGACAGATAAGGTCTGACTTATTCCAGCATCTAACTCCATGTATCTCAGGCCTTACCTAGCTGTAAAGCAGGCAAACTGTACAGTTAAAAGTCATAGTGGCAGTTTATGAAGCACCTTTAAATTGTACAACATTTCTGGCACAAAATCTTTTTAATAAATTATTTCACAACTTACACAGACCATGTATGACATGTTTAGACTTTCTGACTTGCCTAAACATCTCTCTTTTTAAACAACCAGTCATTTTACTTTAGGACAAGAATTTACCATACAACATCCTCTCTTATATAAAATCTCTTTTCTTTATAACCTTCTTTGCATGGCTAGGGGGCATGGTTAATTCCATGTATCCCCAGGCCTTATTTAGAATTTAATGTCTCTAAAATAAATTGAACAATTTTCAAAAAAGTCAAAGTTGTTTATGACCTTAAAGCATTTAGCAAACCTGTTATCTGACCTGCATAATTGAGACAAAATGTCTTTATCAATAATCTTTAAAGCTGTTTTTGTCTCCCAAAAATTCCTGAAATTACATGAACTAAAAGGTATTACAGTTTTTATTTTGCTTTCAAAATATTTGATGTAAGTGCTTATTTTTGTTTAAGCCAATTAATTAGAGTTCTTTTATATAAACATTATACACAACACATATATAATTACACAGACAGACAGAAGAACATTATACAGTAGTTGTAAGATTTCTCGTTTGCTAGTTTTTTAGTTTCTTAATTGGTTATTGACTTTATGGTGGAGTCCTTGGAAGAACAGGGCCAGGAAAGGGGTCTCTGGTGCCTTCAGGCTGTTAGAGCTTGAATACCCACTTTTAATTAAGCTGACTTTTAACCATAGCACTCTTTAATAAAGTCTTTTTAAAATTTCTTTTTAACCAATTTTAGCCAGGCCAAATGGCTGATATTTCTGGCTTTTGAAATTTACCATAGTAGGTAATCTCACAGATGCTCAGAGAAAGGAAAATTTAAGATAGTCCATGGAGGATAAGAGACTAGACAAGGTTATGCAGATATTCAACCAGAAAGAGTTTGCTTCCTAAGTAGGGACTTGCACCCGGACCACCAGTGTGAAAGGGCAAAACCTTAGCTACTGAACTACAGCATGGGGCAATCTCTACTGCCCTTCCCAGAAGGAATCTAGAGTGGTTAACAGTGAGTTTGCAAAGGCTTTTAACTACTCAGGATAATTTTTAGAGCTAACTATGACATAAACCCTAAAATTCCTGTTCCCTGGAAGGCAGAGACCAAGAGAAAGTACTGCTATGTGATTACAAAGTCAAGCTCCCAAGAACATAAAACAAGATGGAGATAAGCAGTGATTTTTACCATTCATTCAACTGTTTTTACAGAGAGAGAAGCCAGAAATCTGATTGGTAAGAAATTCTTACCTTTTGGCCAGCATGCCAGGCTCTGGGCTCCCTTGCCCTGAGTGGCTCTAGTGACCCAGCTTGCTGCACCATCACGCTGGGGGCCAAGCCGCATCATAAAGGAAAATTATTTTTTTTTTACTCTGGCCAGAGCAAAATAATAAAACATAGACATTAGCCACTCTGCTTAGCACCCAATATCAAACTGGCAAGGCTTAAATTTGCCCTCAGATGGCCCTCCTCATCTTTAATCAAACCTCCGACTAGAAGTTTCAAGGCGCGGTCTCTGGGCAAGATGGTTGCCCTGAGTAACGAAAGAGATATGAAAGGAAAATAAGATGAAGGAAAGTATTGCCTGTGGCATTGTGCAGAAAGTGAAGAGCTCAGGGAGGCCAGAGCAAGACCCATTCATTTCAGCGACACTGAAAAGTTCTGATGGCCACTAGCTAGTAGCGAAAGGATCTTTTCCAGCAGTCTCATCAGCTCTCAGGTTTCCCTCTTTTTGGGAGGAAGGAAAAAGTTCCCCATGTCCCACCATCCTGTACATGCCTAATCCTGTCACCCACAGCTATCAGCAAAGAGTGTAAGGCAGATTATTCCAAAGAGAATAGCAGTTGACATCCCATAGAGCCAAAACCGTTCCTAGCCAAAAGATACTTTACTGAGAGCCCTCATTTTAAAAATGTACTTCAGTGCAGCCGGGCACGGTAGCTCACGCCTGTTATCCTGGCACTCTGGAAGGCCAAGGCGGGTGGATCACGACGTCAGGAGATCGAGACCATCCTGGCTAACACGTCGAAACCCCATCTCTACTAAAAATACAAAAAATTAGCCAGGTGTGGTGGCGGGCGCCTGTAGTCCCAGCTACTTGGGAGGCTGAGGCAGGAGAATGGCGTAAACCCAGGAGGCGGAGCTTGCAGTGAGCTGAGATCTCGCCACTGCACTCCAGCCTGGGCAACAGAGAGAGACTCCATCTCAAAAAAAAAAAAAGAAAAAGAAAGAAAGAACTTCAATGCATTGTTGTTCATTTGGAACATTCCACTGTAAGTTATCTTTAGTAAGATTTTGCTGTTTCTGTAAGACTTCGCTGCCTCCCAGGCCTAATGTGTAAGCCAGAAGGAACTCAGTTTTCCAGAAATTAAGGAGCCCATTTTTACCTAAAATATTGGCTTTACTCCCAGGTTCTCTTGATTAACTTAGCCAATGATTTTTCCTACCTAAGCACACAAGAAAAATGAAAAAAGGGGTAGAACACAGAAATCCCTATGAATTTTCAAAAGCCAAATGTTATAACCCCTGCAATATTACTGCTTACTACCAGTTCCTTTCTGACCCAGTCAGATATAAGAGGCCTCTAACTGGATCCAAGTCAGTTAATTCCCGGATCAAATCTGTTCCTGGACCCAGTCCAGTTTCTGTCATAACTACAAACCCAGTTTGGATCAGAAACTTGCTCAAAGAAACTCAGAGAGCTCAAAACACAAATCCATGGAGCTCCAAAACCCAAGAGGGAGCTCACCCGCGATCCCCAGCCGCTCTGAGAGATCAATGGACACAGATGGGAACTGCAGGTACCTTGTATGTTCACTCAGCTCTCCTGGGGGTCACTAGAAGCTCCACTTCGGATCCTGCTTCTGACACCATCTGATAAAAGAAAAACTTCAGCCAAATTAAATTTAAAGGAGTTTAGCTGAGCAATGAGTGATTGGCAAATCGGGCAGCCCCTAGAATCACAGCAGATTCACAAAGTCTCCAGGGGTGCCTCACGGTCAGAATAAATTTACAAACAAAGAAGGTAAGGTAATGTACAGGAATCAGAAGTGAGGAACAGAAATAGTGAGATTGGTTACAACTCGGCATTTGCCTTATCTGAACGCAGTTTGAACATTCAGCAGTCTGTGAGTGGTTGAAGTATGGCTGCTGGGACTGGCCAACACTCACTTATTGTTACAGGTGCATACTACTAAGTTAGGTTTTCAATTTTGTCTGACTCTTACAGTTTATCCACAAGGACTCAAATATAGAAGTATGGAATCCTTCTCAGGCTATATTTAGTTTGCTTTAACAGATCAATATTTCTCAAAGTATGGTCCCCAGACCAGCAGTGTCATCATCACCTGGTTGTTTAAAATGCAAATTCTCAGGCCCCACTGATGATCTGCTAAATCAGAAACTCTAGGGGTAGTGCCAGGAGTTTGTTTTAACAAGACCGCCAGAGGTTCTGGTGTACCCTACAGTTTAAGAATCACTGACAAAGATATAAATTGGCGGTTTGGTTTTATACTTGACATATGATGAACATCCTTGTAAGTCAGTAGATAAAACCAGATGCCTCTATTTCTTTTCCTTTATTCTTTATGCATATATACACATATATAATTGTACATTAACAGACGCACTTTACAGATGTTTTGGGGTTTCTTATTGCAGTCTGTTTTGTTTTACTTGTCTTTATTCTCCCCCTTCCCCAATGCCACCACCTCCCCTCAAGCAACTCGTATTAACAACTTAGCATATGCCATTCTATATTTTCCCCATTCTCATCTAACACATAAAACACATACTTAGACGCTAGACTTTAGATTGCCTGCTTTAAGAAAAATGGGATTATATTTTATACATTACTCTGCTTATCAGTTTCTCATCCAAAAATACCTCATGAAACTGTTTCCAAGGTAACTGTTTTCGCTCTAAATCTTTCTTTGCAATGGCTGCATGATATTTCATGTATGGATACACCACGATTTATTCATTCACCTCAATATTGCTGGCATTATGAATAAAGCTGTAATATATATATTTATATACATATATATTTATATACATACATATGTATACCCACACACACACATATACACGCACATATACCCTGATGTGTTTATTTCTGTAGTATACATTCCTAGGACAGGATTGCCAGGTTGAAAGTACATTTCTCATGTTAAAAAATGTTTCCATTGCATTTCAAAAAAAGGATTTAAATTTTACATTTCCACTAATTGTGTATGATAGGGGCTTTCTCCCCCATATTGCCATCAGCAATAGGTGTTGTCATTTGATTAAACTTTTGCCAATCTGATAGGAGCAAAGTGGGAACCCTTTTTCCCTCTCCTGTCTGCTTAATTGATATTTTAAAAAAATAGACACATTCCATTTTGTGAGGAGCTGCAAGTTCCCCAGCATGCTTTTAATCCTTAATTCCACTTCAGTGGACCTCTCCATAACTCACTTCATAAAGGGAGCAGTATTTTCCCTTTAAAGCATAATGAGAGTGGGCCCTTTTAAAATTCCTGTTTAGAGAAACCTAGAAATCTAGATTATCTCTTCTGCGTGAGCTGAAAGTCAGACAGTGCATCCTATATTATTCATATGTACCCTGCCTCATTCCCCCGTTCCCTCTAGACCCTCCATTTTCGGAACCTTTCTTTCTGCCTTCTTCTGCTCCACCCATTCCCCTGTTTATTTTAAACCTCCAGTATCCCCTTTAAAAAATGATTTTAAAATAAGCTTGGAAAACAGAATGCATTCTGTTGCAACAACATTTGTTGATAACACTTTAGGGCTTTAGCAGGTGAGGTCTGATGCTGGAAGCCCAATGACCTCATTGATTGAGCGCAAACTAGAGTAGGAGGGACGCCAGTTCTTCAAACTGGATACCTCTCCCAATTCAGGGCTCTGCCTCTCCACTTCCCATCCCTTAGCACCTGAAGCAACCTATAGCAGAGGGAAGCCCTGTGGGCCCTGGCAGAGCCTCATAGAATTGCGAGAAACTCTGGCTTCCCTTCCAAAGTCCGGGAGTCCAGGGAGCATCCCGACCTCCCTGGGGTTTTTTGAGAGGAGTGTCACTCACTAAAGAAGATTTTGGAAGCCTGGGGGCCTAGCAGCAACCATTTGTCAGAGCCTACCTGCCTGGTTCTTGGGCTCTGGAAGTGGGAGCTTGGAGTCCATCAACAGCTTACAAAGACTGGAGTCCCCCTGGGTGCACCCCTGGGTCTTCCTGTCATCCAGTTGGTGTTTCTGCTGGTTTCTGTCCTACCATTACAGCTACCCTAGGAACCCACTGAAGGAGGAAAATAAGACAGTTGAAGGTGTCACAGATATAGGGATCTGAGTAGTGATTCACTTTAACATGCATTTTATTGTTTAGAATGTATGTAATATGCAATATGTATGCAATACCACTCCTCGATCTGAGGGTGTTTAATGTTTCACTTCACCAAAATGCAGCATCTAGACCGGCTTATGAATCTTCCGCTGCATTCTGTGAAGATGGAACCTTGTTATACTAAAGTCAACCTGCTTCACGAGCGCCTGCAGGATCTCAAGAGCCGCTTCAGATTCCCCCACGTCGATCTGGTGGTTCAGAGGACACAGAACTACATGCAGGAGGTGGGTGTGGCAGCGGCATCCCTGGTGGAGGAGGGTAAAGAGAGAGCAGAGAAATGGGTGCTGACCAGTGAGACTGGCTGCTGGTGTAGCTGAGGGAAATGCGTCGCATCTCTTTAGCCATCATGTTGCGGGAGGACATGTTCAGTCCCTCCACTGGCTTCATCTTCCTTCCATGTGGGTGAACATCATAGACAAGATATAGCTCAGAAAAATAAAGTAGCATTAATTGATAACTACTCGATTTGTCAAATCAGTGCTTTAACCTTGGCTACATGTTGGAATCACCTGGGGGAAATACTGATGTCCAGGCTGGAGTGCAGTGGCACAATCTTGGGTCACTGCATGCAACCTTTGCCTCCCAGGTTCAAGTGATTGTCTTGCTTCAGCTTCCTGAGTAGCTGGGACTACAGGCATGTGCCAACATGCCTGGCTAATTTTTGTATTTTTAGTAGAGATGGGGTTTTACTGTGTTGGCCAGGCTGGTCTCAAAACTCTTGACCTCAAGTGATCTGCCCACCTCAGCCTCCTGAAGTGCTGGGATTACAGGCATGAGCCACCACACCCAGCCTATATGGCTACTTTTTGATAGAACGTCCCTACCCTGATTCCAGCTGCTTCTAATATGCAGCCAGGATTGAGAACCACTGGCTTAAATTAATTCCGTAATGTAATTAAGAGCAAACCAATCAATCAATCAATCATAGCTTCATATTTGAATTTCTTGAGCCTGCTTGACAGGTTTCTTTTTTTTTTTCATAAGGAACCTTTTCCGCAGTAACAGGAATGAATAGCACAAACTCCTCCCATATTATGGTGTTTCCTAAATGAACAAGGGGTGTGGTCATCAACACTCTAAAGGACACCATGCCATTTCACACAGATATTCTGAGGAGAGATTACTGTGGGCCAGACACTGTACCAGATCCCACTTCGGGGAGCTTGAGTGAGACAAATTCTTAGATAAATTCACTACAGTGTTGAAGGTATGATAAAGGTGTATATTGTGGCCAGGCACGGTGGCTCACGCCTGTAATCTCAGCATTTTGGGAGGCCAAGGCGGGTGGATCACTTGAAGTCAGGAGTTTAAGACCAGCCTGGCCAACACGGCGAAATCCCGTCTTTACTAAAAATACAAAAAAATTAGCTGGGCATGGTGGTGCACACCTGTAGTCCCAGCTACGTGGACACTGAAGCACGAGACTCGCTTGAACCCTGGAGGCAGATGTTGCAGTGAACCAAGAGTGTGCCACTGCACTCCAGCCTGTGTGACAAAGTGGAACTGTGTCTCAAAAAAAAAAAAAAAAAAAAAAGTATATATTGGATGCTTTGGGATCATGGGCTTGGGGAAGAAAGGAGCATTTTTTTTTTTTTTTCATAAAAGTTATGGACAGGATTAAGTGATACATTTTAGCTAACCCTTGAGTTGTAAGGGATGAAAGAGGAAGAAGGAACAAAATTGGGCAACAGTTTAGCAGAAGTCTCTTTCGTCATACTGGACCCTGGTGGCGGGAACACAGGCAAAGGCGCAGAGAATAAGATACCTGAACTACTTCTGCTTTCTGAGCCATGAGCATGTCAGCCACTGTCCCCACCCATCCCTGACCCTTCCTGCCTTCCCAGCCCTGCAGAGAGAGGGAGAGATATGCTGCGGAGTGCTTTACATCCACTTAAAAGTGGAGGTGCAGCCAAAAACTAGTTGAAGAAGGCTCCAGCCTCATCCCTTAATCAGTGGCTGCAGGTATCAAAGAATAGAAGAGGAGTGCCCACAGGAGATGACAGAACGCTTGCTCAGTCCCATGGCCTTGGGTTTTCCAACTTCTTCCTGCTCCCACTGTGGCCACATGACCATTTGTTTCACAGCCTTGGTGATGTTGCTGTGGGTCACCCCCAGAGTAACAGCCGAGGGGACTCATCTCTGATGGCCCCTACTCTCCAAGCCCACTTAGCCAGCCTGTGGTTGGTGATCCCAGCCTCTGACTGTTGTCTGTTTCTGTGTCACTTCTGCTTTCTAGCTAATGGAGAATGCAGTGTTCACTTTTGAGCAGTTGCTTTCCCCACATCTCCAAGGAGAGGCCTCCAAAACTGCAGTTGCTATTGAGAAGGTTAAGCTCCGAGTCTTAAAGGTAAAACCGTTCTCTTGTTTGTGGGAAGCGTAAAATGAGAACGTGACCCCTGTTTCTTTTGTGAAGTGGAAAATACCATGTTCTCTCCTTCGCTCTAATCTTTCCCCACTCCTTCCTCTCCGAAGTCCAGTGACTTGTCAATCTGCTGCGGTTTCTCCAGTGTGACTTCCATGCCTCTTCTGCCATCTAGTGACCACTGCTAGTCCTCAGTACCATTACTCACAGCTAGAGGCCCTGTGTCCCAGCTTTCATAGAGATAGAACTCGACATTTATTGGCTGTCCACTATAAGTATTGTGTGGGATGTAAAAATAGGCAAGGCACAGCCTCTTTCTTCAAAGAGGTTACAAATATGGTAAAAATCCATTAAACTGGCAAATATTTTATTGAAAAATCAAAACCTCATGGCAAAGGAAATACTCCAAGGAAAAGAAACCTACCATATGAAATTGTTTTAAATGTACTTCAGCGTAAGTGTATATTAAAATATCTTTAATAATAGGAGCTTGCGCATATGTTATATTTTAAACACTTTTACTTGATCCCTACAAGAACTTGTGCATTAACTGGAATATGCCCCCATTGTACAGATGAGGAACTGATTCTGTAAAAGCTAATGTGACTTAATTAAGCTCAACAGGCTGGTCAATGATGAGTTTAAGGATAAACGATCATACACTGATTTTTTTTTAACTGATTTTTTTTACTGCCTTCTAGTTATCCTAAACAGTGCCTTGGAACAGAAGATCAAAGTCCCACAGAGCCTAAGGGTGGTCTCTGAATTTTGGACTTGATCTTGATGCTTCACAGGCAAGAGGAAACTCTAGCAACCAATTCACTGATATTAAAAATGATACTGATCATGGTAACACACATAATAATGAAATTGCAATGGAAGTAAAAAAAAAGATAGTGTCAGTGTCAAATGCTTTAGCATACAGAAAGAAAGGAAGAAAAAATGTAGAAAGGTGTTCAAATAATAGGACCTCAAGTTTGAAAGAGATTTTGAGTGCCTTTAGTTCAACTTCATGTTAAGTGTTCAGCAGGTTCCCTCAAGGGGTGATCCCACTTGTGCTCCGACACCTGCACTGGCAGGATGCTTTTTGCCTCTCAGGATAGCCCATTTGAGTTCTTGACAGCAAGAACATGCTTTCTTATGTTAGACCAAAGTTCTCACCACTGGTCATTCCAGTTCTACCCACTTCATTCATAACCTTCTTCCACGTGGCAGCCTTTGGTTGTTTGAATAAGTTATAACTTGCCCTAAGTTGTTATCTCCAGTATAAACACCTTGGTCTCTTTAACTGTTCTTCACTTGGCCTGACCATTCTTCTCACTGCCTATGACTGTACTCTGATTTATCTGTGATCCCCTTGAAGTGAGATCTAAGATTAAATCCTGGTCTCCATGTTGGGATGTCCAATGCAGAACAGAGAGAATCATCATCTTTCTTGTGCTGGATACTGAACTTCTTTGGTTAACACGTCACAGTGTTTATGGAGCCACTAGCCAGGCCTTCTCTTCCCTTGTGGAAATCATTACAACCCACTGACCCTACTTTGAGGATGTGGAGTAATAGATGATCATGGACCTACCTGGGACAGGAGTAATAAAGTACAAACTCACCCCCCAATTCTATCCCCAACTTCTTTATAATGCAGAAGTCACCACTGTGTTTTGATCTTGCCTCAGTTTCCATATCTGTAAAAGGTAAGAGTGAGCTGGATCATTATCAGTTATAAACTGTGCCTGCAGTGTGAGGAGATTACATGGAAAGATCTCTGAGGCCTTGGAAATACAAGAGTTCTCAGACATTAGGGGGAAAAGAGAGGTGAAGTGGGTGGCTGAGTTTTTTGCACAAGCAAAAGTCAACAGATTGTAATGTTACTATTTAACATATGTTTCTTTACTGACAGCAATACGATTATGACAGCAGCACCATCCGAAAGAAGATATTTCAAGAGGCACTAGTTCAAATCACACTTCCCACCGTGCAGAAGGCACTGGCGTCTACATGCAAACCAGTAAGGGGATGAGTTACCCTAAAGAGCTTGCTCTTCTTACCTCTGAAGTTCAAACAAGTTCTTTTGTGATGTGTACTGGCAACAGCAGACTAGACCAGGGAGGGATTGGCAGACATTTTTGTAAATGGTCAGATAGTGAATCTTTTAAGCTTCGTGGTCTGCACTATTTCTGTTGCAACTATTCAGCTCTGCTGTTGTAGCACACAAACAGCCATTGACTATATATAAACAGACTTTATTTGCAAAAACAAGATGCTAGCCAGATATGCTGACCCCTGGGCTAGACAAAATCTCAAAGGGCAGTGATCTGAATTTGAGCCAAACTAGGGGTTGACATAGAATACCTAAGGATACCGGGTGTTCCTCATTATAGTATGACTCATAGGTCCAACATGTCCTCTGAAACTTGACCATTGCATCCAAAAAAGAGCTTAGCTCACATGATTACAGGATATTTGTTCTGTTAAACCCAGCAATGTTGTTTAGCGAAATCAATGGAACCACTTAAAACCTCTACAAACATTGAGCATCCAGTGAGATCCATGATTACCAGGGTGTGACTTCATCTGTAGAGCAGAGCAATGGGCCAGCAGAGACTGAAAACAGCTCTGCGAGGAGGTATTATTTATATCCTCGTGGTACAAATGAGGAAACCTGAGTGGTTAAGCCACTGAGCCAGGGCCACAGACATGGTGACCACCAGAGTGTGAACCCGGTTCACACTTCCCTGTAACATGATAGGCACTCAGGAAATTGTATCAAGTACTGCTACCACTATTATTATTACTACTTCTGCATTTCAAAAATGATCTATTAACCTGGAACAAGGCCTACTCCCTCTTGGAGCAAATGATAAAGAGGTTTTTGGCAGCTCAAAGAGTCTCCAAGCACTGGAACATTAAAATCCTTTGCATGAGTTATTTTACTGCAGACATTTCTTTGGTCATTTTTATAGTCTGTAAGTGTTGTTTTTCTTCAGATCATCATCAGCATATTAGATGTATTTGGCATTTATTTCTGGGGCATGGTTCTTTAATAGGAGAGGATTTGATTAAGCCAAGGGATTGACCCTTGACCTTACATGGCAGAACAGTTCAGCAGCCAAATGATGATGGTGTCCACTGCTAGGTGGGTTTGCACACAGATGTTCTGCTTAGAATTTTTTTTTTTTTTCTCAATCACAAAGGCAGTTTGGGGGCCTCAAATCTGCCTTATTTCAGGAGAAAGGTAAGGAGGTTCTCCTTCTCATCTGCTTCCCTCTTTCTAAGCATCAACAGAGTGTGCTGTGCCCAATCTGTAAGAGGCTCTTGTAATTTTTTAATCAGGAGGCATTGATTTCAAAAGAGCCTGTGACCCAGAGTTTTTGGTAATGGAGGATATTATATCAGCTTTAAGAGCTTTTTAAAAATCTGGATTTGCAGAATAGATGAATGAGGGGATTATCTGCTTCCTAGAAGGAGTCTTTATTTTGCTAAAGTGCATTTCCCTTGGCTCTATAAGTAGCAGCTTCCTAGATCTGTGGTACTCAACCTCAGCCAGAGCTATGTATTAGAATTGTCTGAGGAACTGTGAAAAAATGATTCTGACTCCCCAACACCTACCTTTAGGGATACTAAATTAATTGGCCGAGGGAAGTAAACCTATGGCCCTGTTCAACCAATTCAATATAGAAGACCTGTTTTGTAAAGTTGGTCACTTCATGACAGTGTACATGTCCATAGAAAGTACTCCTTCCCACAGAATTATTTAGCTGGTTGAAAATTTAAAGGTCTACTGTTTATTGAGTCAGCAAATAGGTATTAGATGTGTATCACATATGATCCAGGCATTATGCCAGGCCAGCATCCCTGCAGTTCTGGAGTTCATGGTAGAGAGTGGGAGACAGGCAAACAGGACGCCATGTGAGGAACACAGCAGTTGCCTCATGGGGAAGAGTTCCAATGAAAGTGCCAAACTCTGCTTCTGCAGCCAGGAAGGACTTCCAGAGTCATGCTTTCACCCAGTCCTGAGGGATGAATGACAATCAGGGGAATAGGAATGGGAGACCACATGGGAAGGATGAAAGGGTACTGCAGGCATGAGTCTGTGCCTCTCGTTTAGCAGAGGAAGAGACAGAGGCACAGAGCAGTGATGTGGCTCACCAAGGTCCCATGTCTAGTCCAGGGCAGTCTCCAGTCTCCTGGGCAATGCTTTTCTCAAATCTGTGCAACAGTCCTGCCTCTAGACCCTCTAGGGGTCATTGAAGCTCATGTCTCTTCAATCTTTTGCCTTTCTTCTTGGTTGGGTATAAAGGAACCCATTATTACCCACTGTGATCTGGGCTACAGTGCCCCAAAGTCCTAGCACTGAGAGTTGTCTGAGGTGGTGCTTCTGATCACCTGCTGTAAATACTGTCCTTCCAGGCAAGAGACCACAAATCCCATGATAAGTCCCTGATTTTCTAAGAGCCACATGTGGGAAGCCGTCCCCCAGCACCACCAGGTGCAAGGATTACCGAGTTAATCACTGGGATATAGTTTGGTACATTTTGATCCCTGCCCTGTCCTCATGCTGATAAAAGGCAAGCCATTTGGAAATCCTTGGAAAAGAGGGAGAGTTAAGGGTGGCACCATGCCTGGGCTATCCTAGAAGGAATCAATGAATGTCAGGGCCAGTTGAAGAGAAAGAAATGTTTCTGAAGAGCCCTTGACTAGAGATTCTCCCAACCCCCAAAGTGGCCCCATTCTAATAAAGTTAAGCGTACATCTACCCTATGACCCAACAACTTCACTTTTAGGCATATGCCCAACATGAACAAGCCCTTAAATCCACAAAAAAATATATGTACAAGAATGTTCACAGCAATTATATTTATAGTTGAAAATTGAAAAACAATCTCAATTTTCTTCAATGTGAGTGCAGATAAACAATTTTTGTTTATCCATATAATTAATACTACTTAATAAAAAGGAATGAGCTACTGACAGATGTAGCAACATAGATGAATCTCAAAAACAAACGCAAAATAATTATGATTTCATTTCTATAAAGTTCAAGAACAAGCAAAAGCCAATCTATCACGATAGGTATAAAATCAGTGCTCATATCTTGAGGGGTACAGACTGGAAAGGGGAGTGGGGGAACTTTGGGGATGATGGAAACATTCTCCTTCTTGATCTGGGTTATGGTTACGTAGGTAATATTTACATATTTAAAATCATTGAGCTGTACTTATCTGTACATTTTATTATATATAACATACCTTGGTAAAGTGCTGTTGTAATTTGTTAAAAAAAGGAAGAAGGAAACATCTTAGTGATGAGGGAAAAAAAGGAGGCTCCAAACCTACTAATGAGGCCTTGAGACGATTTAAAAAAAAACCACTGCTGTCTTCCCCCATGAAGTGCATAAAATGCATGGCCAGTACAAGGAAAGGGAAAGGAATCACCAATGGCTGAGTGAGTTCTGCACCTTATCATGGACAGTAATAGACGTGTTGAGGTCAGGCATGGTGCCTAGACAATGAATTGAATTGAAGGGAACCCAGTAAAATATTGTTGAATTGAGTAATTTGCCCCTGGGCCAACATTGTCCTTCTCTCATGCCCTCCAAGAAAGGAATCATGAGTGGGAATAGTCCTTTCTGTATCTCCTCTAAGAACAGGCATCTCATGCCTTTTCATCTTTATCTTCTTATCTCTTGCTCTCCAGGAGCTTCAGAAATATGAGCAGTTCATCTTTGCAGATCATACCAATATGATTCACGTTGAAAATGTCTATGAGGAGATTTTACATCAGATCCTGCTTGATGAAACTCTGAAAGGTAAGGAAGGTTACCTGGTGCTGCAGGGACTCTCCGTAGAGGGGAGCGTCCCTGAAACAGGATTCTGTAAGGCCAGTCTGGAGGAAAAGAGAAGAGGAAATGGACATTGGTGAGATGGGGAGACAGTGAGGAGAGGGAAGGAAAGAAGGAAGGATACTAACCTTCATTGAGCGTTATGATTAAGCACACACTAAGCTGGCACTTTATTATTTTCCCTTTTTAATACAAAAATATGAATACTGTGAGATGGGAATTTTAAGTTTCATTTTACAGATGAGAAAGTTGAGGCTTAGTGAGATTAAATCTCGGGTCTCTCATGAAGAGCTGTCTTCCTCTTGCTATTCCAGACAGAACAAAGGGAAAAGGGCTTTTCTTAGGTACAGGCTTATGACTGCCCCTGCCCCCCACTCACCAAAGCTGAGAACAGGCAATTGCAGCAGCAAGGCTTGTTAATGGCTCTCTCAACACATGCCCAGCCTACACTCAGCCGGACAGAAAAAGGTGCAGGGTGATGACGCAGTGTCGTGCGAGTCTCGGTAGGACCCTGGCACACGGTATCCTCAGGAATCCCTTGCCTGGGATTGGATTGTGGATAGGAAAACTTGTTAAAAATATGCTGGAGGGCCAGGCATGGGGGCTCACGCCTGTAATCCCAGCACTTTGGGAGGCTGGGGCAGGCAGATCCCTTGAGGTCAGGAGTTTGAGACCAGCCTGGCCAACACGGTGAAACCCCATCTCTACTAAAAATATTTAAAATTTGGCTGAGCGTGATGGTGCATGCCTGTAATCCCAGCTACTCCAGAGGTGAGGTAGGAGATTCGATTGAACCCAGGAGGCAGAGGTTGCGGTGAGCCGAGATTGTGTCACTGCACTCCAGCCTGGGTGACAGAGTGAGACTAGGTCTCAAAAAAAAGGCTGGAGAGGGCCACCATCAAACCGTGGGCCTGAAACATATCTGATCTCCTTTGGGAACGTCTTAAGTATCACAAAAGACCTTCCTCAATGAAAACTGGCCAAGCACAAGCCCAGGTCCCGGTAGCTAATTCTAGGGAATCCAATGAGGTCAGGAATATGAAGATGTCAGCACAGTGTCTACACAAAGGAAGGGCTCGGCCAAGGCCACTGCCAGCCCACCATGGGCACCTTTGGGTGATTAAGAAAAAGACTCCTTTCCTCCAGACACTTTATTGCTCTCTGTTAGAAAATTGTCACCATATATTGATTTTGTTGGAGAAGGAAACTCTGCAGCTAGCTGCTGAAAAGTTACGCTGAATACACAAATCTATACTGTCTTTGATATGAATGGCAGCCCTGGGATGTGATATTTTTGGGCACTAGAGCCCCTGCACTGCCATAAGTAGGAGGCCCGTGGTCAAAAATGTCACCTGCTGTTGTTGTTCTTATTTGATTTGCCCCTCTGGTGGCCTTTGAAACTGAGCTAGATGCACACGGATCTTCATTTCGGCCCTCTCCTCTGCATGTGCAGTACCGAGTACCTATTACACATTCAGGACTGTACTGCAAGGTAAAGCAGAGAAGTGTAAGGCCTGCCCCTGCCCTAGAGGATTTCAGTCCAGGTGGACAAACTGAAGCCAGCCATGTTAGCAGCTAATAAAATGTGCTGGGGCCTCCCTGAGGGATATAGGTGATGCTATTGCAGACCCTGAGTGTCTTGAAAACAAAGGCTATAGTTTATTCATCTCTGCATTCCCAGGGCTTGTCCCATGTTAAATGCCTTGCAAATGTTTGCTGTTCGAATAAATGAATGAATGAATGAATGAATGCTACGGAGGCTCAGAGTTTGGAAAGAGTTTATGGTCTTTGGTCATCAGGGAAGGCTCCCTGGATGTAAACTGGGTCTTGAAATAGAGAAATTTGGATAGCCAGAGAGGCTGAGAGAGGACTTTGGCTTCTCAATAAAATCAGAAAATCCAGGCTGACCAGGGCAGAGTGTTAATATCATGTTTTGTTTTCTGATATCTCTCAGTGATAAAGGAAGCCGCTATCCTGAAGAAACACAACTTATTTGAAGATAACATGGCCTTGCCCAGTGAAAGTGTGTCCAGCTTAACCGATCTAAAGCCCCTCACAGGGTCAAACCAGGCCAGCCCTGCCAGGAGAGCTTCTGCCATTCTGCCAGGAGTTCCGGGTAGTGAGACCCTCAGTAACGAAGTATTCCAGGAGTCGGAGGAAGAGAAGCAGCCTGAGGTCCCTAGCTCATTGGCCAAAGGAGAAAGCCTTTCTCTCCCTGGGCCAAGCCTACCCCTGGGTGGGACTGAGCAGGTGATTATTTCAAGAGTGGATGACCTCGTGGTGAGTCCTGTGGCGGCAGAGGACACAGCAGGACTCCCGGGTACACGTTCATCAGAGCTGGAGCTTGGAGGGCCCCTTGAGGGTGAAGAACCCGCCCAGGAAGAGCCAGAACCCATCACTGCCTCAGATTCTTTGAAGGAGCTCAGAAAGTTGCTGACAGCGTCTGTGGAAGTATCAGTGGACTCTGCTCCAGCGATAGAAGAAGATACAAACGGGGAGAGTCACATTCCCCAAGACAATGAAGAAGAAGAGGAAAAAGAGCCCAGTCAGGCAGCTGCCACCCATCTGGACAACTGTGAAGAAAGTGAAGTCAGTGAGAGGGAGGCCCAGCCTCCCTGTCCCGAGGCCCGTGGGGAGGAGTTGGGGGGATTTCCAGAGGTAGGCAGCCCAGCCTCTCCACAAGCCAGTGGAGGCCTCACTGAGGAGCCCCTGGGGCCCGTGGAGGGGGAGCTCCCAGGAGAGGCCTGCACACTCGCTGCCCATGAAGGAAGAGGAGGCAAGTGCACCGAGGACGGGGAGGCCTCACAGCAAGAGGGCTACACTTTAGGTTCTGACCCCGTCTGCCTCAGTGAGAGCCAGGTTTCTGAGGAACAGGAAGAGATGGGAGGGCAAAGCAGCGCAGCCCAGGTCACAACCAGTGTGAATGCAGAGGAGATCAAGGTAGCCCATGTTCATGAGTGTCAGTGGGTGGTGGAGGATGCTCCAAACACGGATGTCCTGCCATCACACAAAGATGATGTGAAGGAGGGAGAAGGTGCTCAGGAGAGTTCCCCAGAGCTGCCCTCAGAGGAGTGAAAGGGACAATTTGGCTAAAGTCTTTCTCTGAACAAAGCCAAAGGGTTTTAGGGGTACACTTAGGGGTTGCATGTAAGCTGTTACCAAAAAATGTTTAAGTATTTTCTGAATTTGAATCATAAAACCAGAGGAAATGCACACAGGGCATGAGCAACTGAGGCAAACCTTCGTGGAAATGAATTGTTCTACCATGAATTTTTGCTTTAGTATTTTAATAAGAATTACAAAGGCAATGGCGTACTTGGGGTGAGAGGGAGTTGAGGATGTCTGAGGAGGGAATAGTATTGCAGGGAAGACTGAGAAAACAGTAGGATGACAGTTTTGAATATATTCTTTACCTTTCAGTGGTGCAATCTTCTTATGCACTTTAAGGCTTTTTAATTTTGTTTGAGAATGCAAATGTATACCATAAGTCTAGCTTTACTATCTACTATGCCTACTTCACCATCTCTTAAGGACTCAGCATTTGTCCACAGTCAGGCTGCAAGAGAGGGTAGGTCATGAACAGTCACCCCTGCTGGCTGTAGCCCCACAGAGGCAATCACGCCCAATAGGTTCAGGAGAAGCTAAGTGGAAATGGAGGGCGGAAGGTGTGATCTGTGGGACTGTCTGGGCCTGTTACCCATCCTGCTATCGATTTCTTATTAATTAATCTTGATGATTCTTATTAATTAATCACATTTTCAGGAAATTCAGATGAGGCAAGAAAATTTTATTGGCCTGGGTAAGCCTGAAAGCATTCCAAATTAGGCTTAGACTGTGCAAAGGGCTTAGCTAAGTTATCGAGCTTAAAGCCCATCAATTAAACAAACATTATTTGAACAGTTACTGCATGCCATGCACTGTGTTGGGCTTAGTAATAAAAAAAAAAGAAAAGAAAAGATAAGGTGCTCATTCTAGTATAAATTAAAAGGTCCAAGGGAATTTAATCTGGAAGAAAACATATGCCAATTTTCAAACTATGACAGCGTTTTTTTTTCTCTTTCCATTGAAACAGTCCTAGTTCATTCCCAGAAGGGCACAAAATGAATGAATAAATAAAGACAAAAGCCAAGATGTATGCCCTCAAGTTCCAAAGATGTTACCAAAAGCTGAAATCATTAGTTTGGTCATTCAGCAAGCTAACTGAGTCTCTGTTATATAGCAAGCACTGGAGATACCATGTTGAAAAAGAACTTTGTTCCTTCTTCTTAGAACTTACATTTTAATGGAAATAGACAAAACACATCATCTTAACGGATGGTGACCTATAACCATTAATGTTGAAAGTGGAAGAGACTTACTTCCAAAAGATTAAAAGGAATTGTTCTTTTCTCCTTCAGAAAAATACCAGATCATTTCCTAAAATCTCCAGTCCCAGGTATTACATCTTGGTTTCCCTCCCCCACTTTTTATTTTATTTTATTTTATTTTATTTTATTTTATTTTATTTTATTTNTCCCCCACTTTTTATTTTATTTTATTTTATTTTATTTTATTTTATTTTATTTTATTTGAGATGGAGTCTTACTCTGTCGCTGAGGCTGCAGTGCAGTGGTGTGATCTCGGCTCACTGCAACCTCTGCCTCCTGGATTCAGGAGATTCTCCTCTCTCAGCCTCCCAAATAGCTGGAATTACAGCCGTGTGGCACCACTCCCGGCTAATTTTTGTATTTTTGGTGGAGATGGGTTTTCACCATGTTGGCCAGGCTGGTCTCAAACTCCTGACTCCAAGTGATCCATGCATCTCGACCTTCCAAAGTGCTGAGATTACAGGTGTGAGCTACCTGGCCCCTCCCCAAATTTTAATATCAGATCTCAACATATTTGTTGAGAACTTGTTTAGATCATCACTATCAAGTAAATTTATATCAGTTCTTTAGAGCATTTGCTTCACACACAGTTCAACCATTTAACCAGAAATTAAAATATCACCCTCTTCAGCCTTCCCATGAAGAATTTCTAGGTCATAAACATGAATAATAATCAGTATCTGTATAATATCATATTTAATTGTTGCAACTTTTCTTGGAGTGTTTACATCCTCATGTCTTTGAGGGATCCCACCATAGGTGAAGAAAGTAAAGGCCACTTCTCCCCCAGTCTCTGCTTTCCTTGGTGCTCACTCATATCCTGGCATTTAGCATGGTGTGTTGAAATTAGGTTTACTTCCTGTCTCTCCAAGAGGCTCCTCTCTTAAAGGACAGAAACTAGGATTTAGTCATCATCTGTGCTTCCTGCTGGAAACCCACAGCCTTGAATAATGGCTTCCTGCCTCCTTGAGTCACTTTAATATCCCTGGTGCAGAGGACCTGGCAAGCATCAGGCTGCTCGGGAAATGTGGGAACTGGACACCCAGAACACTGCTGTGCTGGGGCTATTGGGGCCTGCTGTTAGGCAGAGAGACGTTTTGAACTGGGCTTTCTGCCCTTGTTGAGTTTTCTCTTAAGTAAAGTCCAAAGTCCAAGGGGCAGATGGCCAGATGCACTGCCCAGTAAGGCAGGAAGCCAAAGAGGCAGTGCCCAGCCCCACAAAGACTGCCCGACTCCCTGAGACGGTAGTGTGGAGTCCCAGCCCAGGCGGACCTCACACCGGAGCTTCCTGGCTTCCTTTCTTTGCTGCATGCAGGGCTTCTTGCACCCCCTGGAAAGCTAAGAGATTTTTTTCAACCCTAAAAGAGAGTACATTTCACTGCATTGGATGGATGAACATTAATGCCCTAAATTATTCATCATGTAGGTTAGGGAGGACTGGGCACTATTTGGCAGGATGTACTCCAGAATATAATCAAAGAATTTTCTGTACATATTTCACTAAAGACAAGTTATTGGGCTGGATGCGGTAGCTTACACCTATAATCCCAGCACTTTGGGAGGCTGAGGTGGGGGCGTCACTTGAGCCCAGGAGTTCTAGACAAGCCTGGGCAACATAGCAAGATCTCATCCTTACAGAAAATAATAATGGTGTGTGCCTGCAGTTCTAGCTACTTGGGTGGTTGAGGCAGGAGGATTGTTCGAGTGAGGGAAGTTGAGGCTGCAGTGACTATGATTGTACCACTGCACTCCAGCTTGGGCAACAAAATGGGACCCTGTCTCAAAAAAAAAAAAAAAAAAAAAAAGACAGGTTTTCTAGAATAAGCAGGATAATTGTTAAATTTGAAGATGGAACAGGAAACTAGAGTGCATTTAAAATACTCTGTCTTCATTTTAACATGATGAATGGAATAACTTCATATCACTATGAGTTTGTTTTGCTTTTCATACAGACTTGTACGTGTCATTTCAGTGGTTTCCAGATTGGAGCAAGGTTATTCTGATCTAAATGAACAGCATGAAAAGCCTCTGTGTGCCACTCTGGGGATCTCTCCTATGGGCAAAGCCATTAGAAATGCATAAAACCTCGAGACATGGTTTTTGGCAAAAACTCCATGACTTTAAACTAGTTCTTTTACTACTGACCTTTCACAAAGAAAAAATATTTTCCTTGAAAAAAATTGGGTTTGTCATTTTTTCCCTTGTAGCTTTGAGCAGAGACACAAGTGCCTTGCATTACACATAGTAAACTTTTTTTTTTTTGCATTACACATAGTAATCTTTTCCAAAAAGATTTTGGAGACTACCAGGGTAAGATTCCAACTTGTACAAAAGCTTTCTGGCTTTACATTTTTTATTATAAAAATTCTCAACTCTGGTTTTGTAGTCTTCTATATCGGAGCTAGTGATTTCAAAAGGTTTCACAATTCCCCAAGACAAAAGTGATTTTTGTTCATTATAGTAAGGTTAAGTGATATGTGATTCATAGCAATTTTGATGTGGAGAAGGGAAGGGCATCACTGACTTAATAATAATAGTTTCACTCGGTGCAACAGTTGGCAACATGTGCCTTCACGCTTTACCATAAAGAGATGGGTTTGAGGGTTTGCCTTCTAAAGTCTGCAACTTCAAGAAAAAAAATCGACACCGTGGATTGACTTTTCTGGTCACTATATAAAGCAAATAAACTTAAAACACTTTGTAACCATGTATTTACTCTGCCAAGTGCCTATATTCCAATAAAATGTTCATCCTTGAAGAGCCGACCAGATGTCATTTCTTTGGAAGGAGGCTGGTTTCATCTTTTAAGCAGATGTCACACTTGAGTTGGGAGGTACAGCCCTCTGAAATGAAAAGGTGGGTCACTCTTGCTGTATCATGGAACTTTTACTTTTCTGTTGTCAGAAGGAATCTGCAGGGAAGCCATGTGATGTCAGGTGTAATTATGCTTTGATAATTCATATGCTTATGTCTCCAGGAATTGGATCACATTCATAATACAGCAGTGGGCAATTACTCTTGATGTAACTGAACTGCTGTTCAAACTTAAATTTATTTTCAGTGGGTAACATTGAGCAAAACATTCATTCTTTCTGTAATTATATGTAAGACAGTATGTATTTGCCATGTCCACAGTTGCTTATTTATCCGTGGATTCATTCATCAAAAAAATAATGACTGGTCACCTCTTATAAGCAGGCACTGCAGTGGGTGGTGGAGAAACAAGTGAACGTAGTAGACATGATCCCTGACATCAGCAAACTCAAATTCTCAGTGTGGACCTGGCCAGGGAGAACCCCAAATGAGTATTCACTGCCTCACCTGGCCTACATCTTGTCTATAATCTCACCTTTAACTCTAGTCACACCAACAGCTTCAGGCAAGAGAGGAAGAAACATTGGAGAAATCAAGTCCACCAGTGAGGGGGGCACTTGGTGTGGCAATCATTCCTTCTCCCTCTTCCATACCAAACTTCCAGGATGCAAGAATTACTTTCATTGTGGCCCCCTCAGACCTTCTTCCACTTAGAGCCAAAATTCAGATTGGAATTAAGGGACAGGGAGTTGATTTGAAACTGTTTGCAGAGTTTTTTCTGAGGTCATATGTTTATTGGGTATGGCTTGGACAGGATCCATGAGTCTTGGGAGGGTCAACTAAAGCTATTCTCTCCTCAGCCACACTTGGAGCCGCCCCTGCTTGAACACCGCTGAATCTTTGCCACATTCTTCCTTTTGCTAAAAACATCTGGCTCTCTCATCTCCATCTGGCCAATCCCCACTTTTCCTGTAAGCGTCAGGGTAAGTCAGGCTAAATCCACCCTGCCCCCACAGCCAGTAACACTTTTCTGAACTCTCACCCTAATTTTCTTGTCCACTTCTGGTCATCCTCTCTCACTCTACTGCAGCATTTACCTTGCCTGTGCCTTTGGGACAGGTACCCTGTCTGTAATCTTTGTAATCATAGCGAAGGAATACAAAGCTCAATAGCAAATGTTTAATGCATGTTGAAGGGGTCAGGCGCAGTGGTTCACACCTGTAATCCCAACACTTTGGGAGGCCGAGATGGACAGATCACTTGAGGTCAGGTGTTCGAGACCAACCTGACCAACATGGCAAAACCCCATCTCTACTAAAAATAAAAAAATTAGCTAGGTGTGGTGGCAGTCCCCTGTAATCCAGCTACTCAGGAGGCTGAGACAGGAGAATCACTTGAACCTGGGAGGCAGAGGCTGTAGTGAGCCGAGATCATGCCACTGCACTCCGGCCTGGGTAACAGAGCGAGACTCTATATCAAAAAAAAAAAAAGTTGAAGGAATAGATAAATAGCATCCACTCCAGATGTAGGAGACAAGTGGAGATATAGCTGATGACCCCTCAGCATGCCATAAGTGGCTGTGAAGTTGGTAACTTTATTTACCCTCAGCCTACTGGGAGAGTTCCATTTCAGTGATGAAAACTGACCATATGCTTATGCACACCCACACCTCTGGGAGGAGCTTCAGAGCCAAGTTACCCTCAAGTCAAGCTAGCTATCAAAACTATGAGCTGCTTCCTAGTTCTCAGGGCAGTGGCTGCCACTGGATTTTCTTAAGGTCTCTATGATGTAATCAATGCAAAAAGTTAAGAAGGTCACCCTTGAATTGCACCCAAGTCTGCAAAACACAAGCAGATGCCCAAGAGTTCATGGACAGCATCTACCTCTGGCAAGCTCTTCTCTTGTGGATGGGCAGGGAACAGAGAAACAGATATGGTCCCCGCTTTTTAGGGAGCTCAGTCCATTGGGGAAGATTGAGAAGCAAATCATGGTTCTGCAAGAAGCGGAGGAAGGGTTCTG